>NC_079195.1:203315188-203385188 GCF_029499605.1 Hyla sarda
CCCTTAGCCTCAGACTTTACACATATGGATTCAGATGCTGTCCGTATGGGTCACTGGTGTTATAGATGGCATTGAAGCTCTGTAATGGGGTATAGGCTTCATCTGTAATCTCAAAGTCCACATTTGTCATCACTGGCGTGGTATTCTTGTCAGTCGTCTCACACTTCTTCTTTAGGCAAAACACAACAAAGCAAGATTATTGGAATTATGAGTATGATTATTTTACCGGTCCTATACTGGCTGAGATATACGTGCAACAAATCTCCCAAACAAAGAGATAAGTGTTTTTGTGCTTCCAGATATGAGGCTTCTCCTTCAAGTTATAACCCTCTCTCCTTTTTTATTTTAGGCCAAACTTCAAGATATCAAACCTACTGAGAACCACATAAATGACCAGTTTCACATCAGCTGGCGCCACCACTTGGATCTGCCCATGGTCAACGGCACAGGGGATCATTCCAGCCTGAGTAATAGCAGCAGCGAGCCGGCAAATCTTCATGAAACTGTAGAATATGAAAGCTCAGCCCAGCCAGAAAGTCAGAGCCAGAGCTCTCCGGTTCGTATAAGATTGAACTATGGGAATAGTAAAGATACCCTGTGTAATGCTTCATCCTGCTTGTACTCTAGGGTTAAATCTCCACTATCTGTATTCACATTATAGGTAAGGAGCAGTCCAGAAATCACCCATACCTCAGGGAGCGAAGAGGAAGAAAAAGAAGAGACACCTGATGTGCCAGCCCCAGCCGACAAGGTATATGGCGGTATATGACCTGGGCTTTGCCTAATTTTTTAGAGCATTCATTAGCTTATTATGTTACTATAGAGCAGCAGCCCTCCAGCTGTTGTAAAACTACAACTCCTATTATATCATGATAGGTGCAGGTGCTCAGGTCATGCTGGATGTTGTAGTTTTGTACATTCTGGTTGGAGACTTCTGGTACAGGGTGATTGTCATAAGACACTGTGGGAATTTAAAGCGTTACTGTAATTTAATACAACTTTTAAATGACCGTAACACTTTAAAACTCTTACTTTTGGCTTTAAAGCATTACTGTCATTAGTAAGAAAAAAAATGCTTAAATCAGTGTACTAATGTGTCCTAAGACCTTTATGAATAATATACATGTGTTAATATGTAAAATACCTTTCTCTATCAGCTCCATTGGGGGACACAGAGACCGTGGGGTGTATGCTGCTGTCTCTAGGAGATGTGACACTATGGCAACAAAAACAGTTGGCTCCTCCCAGCAGGATATACCCGCCTTCAGGCTCTGAGCCAATCAGTTTAAGCTTAGTGTCTGAAGGAGGTGGACGGCTCTGGTTTGCTCCAGACCAGGTCTTCTGTTTTTTTGTTTTCCTAGTTAGGGACGTGTTAGTTTTTTATTCCTTTTCTTTTCTGTTTTCAGGTGGGGACTCAGGGACTGCGGTTCCCCGTTTCCCCATTGCGAGTGAGGGGGCACAGACATTGCGTATATGCGCTGTTAACCCACCCCTCGCCAACGGTCAGCGCTTGGGTGGTACCTCATGGGTCTGGGTCCCCCTATTTACCTGCTCGCCTCGCTTGCGCATAGCAGCCAGGCGTGATGCAGGTAACTAAAGCTGACTGAAGACTTCACTGAAGACTCCTTTAGGTAAGTTCTTCTGACTGAGGTAAGTACTTTCCCCCCTTTTTTCTCCATAGGTACAAACTCGCAACCTCTGGAGACCCCCTGTTTTGTCCCACCTACACTTTATGAGCTAGCCTATGCAAGGGCTGTACTTTATTCTGGGGGAGCAGTGGCTCCTGAGGGGGCATTTTTTATGGGGCACTATATGTGTGTGCGTGTTTGCTGGTTTACTTTCGTTTTGTCGGCAGAGCCTTATATGCGGCTAATAGCCGCGGCGCTGCCGTGAGCCGGGCGCTTCAGCGCCGGATTACTTTCTCTTTCACCGGCAGTCTCTGCCGGCGCTTTGTCCGCCTGCTCTCTTCCCCCAGGCGCATAAATGGCCGTCAGGTGCGCTCGGGACAAGGAGCGGGCGCCATGACAGTTCTTTAAGGCCGTCTATAGCTCCGCCCACAGGGCGATTTTCAGTTAGAAGGGGTCAGTTAGTGAGTGCCTTGCTTCAGGCACGCCCCTCTCTTCCTATTGGCTGGACTGTTCACTCTCTTTCTAGCTGCTCAGAGCGAGTTCTCCTCACTGCAGCTGACAGGGGACACAGGCTAGGGTGAGAAAGTTCCCATCTCCCTTCTTTTTTTTTTTTTTTTTTTTTTTTTTTTCTTTCTACATTATTTCCGTATCCAGAGCTGTTCCTTCCTCTAAACAGAAACCTGGAACTTCCGTGACTTACTATCTCTGTAAGCACTGTAATACCAAGATGTCCTACTCTGCTGAGCCCACTTACCCTGCCTGCTCCACTGCTCCCCCAGACCCCCTGGTACCCCCTGATGTCCCTTAGGTCCCGGTGGGTTCAGCCGCTCCACCAGCCTGGGTTTCTTCCCTGTCCCAGTATATGGCTGACTTGACCAAAGTCTCCTGTTCGGTGGCTGAAGCCTCCCGGAAAGTGGTGTCCGCCTTGAAGGGGTCTTCCCTGCGCAGAACCTCTGAGAGGGCCCGCTCCTGGTCTCCACATACTTCACGCTCTCACAAGCGTCCTAGGGGTGCCTCATCTGACTCTTCCATTGAGTCTTCAGATAGACGTGAGCGTTTCCCTCGTCAGTCCTCCGCCCTACCCAGTCTCTAACCTTCCTGGGACTTCAATTCGACTCGGCCTCTGCCTGGATTTGTCTTCCGCCGGACAAACGTCTGGCGCTCCGGTCGGGGGTCCGCTCCCTTCGGTCCCGGGTATCAGTCTCCATCCGCACTTGTATGGAAGTCCTGGGTCGGATGGTGGCAACTATGGAGGCCGTACCCTTTGGCCAGTTTCATTATCGCCCCCTTCAACTGGCGATTCTTTCCCGATGGAACAGGTCTCCTCTGTCCCTCGATCGTCAGATTGTTCTCCCTCGCAGGGTCAGTCAGTCTCTGCTCTGGTGGCTCCACTCCCCCCTTCTTCTCCAAGGGCGGTCGTTTCTTCCCCTTCACTGGCAGGTTGTTTCAGCGGATGCCAGCCTGTCGGGCTGGGGCGGCGTGTTCAGGGATTGGACGGTTCACGGACTCTGGTCTCCCCAGGAGACCCTTCTTCCGATAAACATTAGAATTACGTGCGATTCTTCTTTGTCTTCTTCATTGGGAGTCCCGTCTTCAGTCCCGTCCTGTCCGCGTTCAGTCGGACAACGCCACGGCCGTGGCTACATAAATCGACAGGGCGGCACTCGCAGCTCGACAGCCATGGCCGAGGTGACCAAGATTCTCACCTGGGCGGAGAGCAAGGTTCCGGCCATTTCGGCGATTCACATTCTGGGGGTGCTCAACTGGGAAGCGGACTTCCTCAGTCGGTCCTCACCCGACCCCGGCGAGTGGTCTCTACATCCAGAGGTCTTCGCACAACTCTGCGACCTCTGGGGCATTCCGGACGTGGACCTCTTCGCGTCCCAGCACAATCGGAAGATCCTTCCTTTTGTGTCCAAGTTCTGGGACCCTCAGGCTCTGGCCGTGGATGCCCTAGTGATTCCTTGGGCGGGGTTTGCCCTACCCTATCTGTTCCCTCCTCTTCCGCTCCTTCCCAGGGTGCTGAGGAAGCTCAAGGCAGAGGACGTCCCCGCCATTCTGGTAGCTCCAGATTGGACCTGAAGGTCGTGGTACGCCGACGTAGTCAGGCTCCTGGACGACACTCCACTGCGCCTTCCGCTCCGTCCGGACCTGCTCTCTCAGGGTCCTCTTTGCCACCCCAATTTACAGTCGCTGCATTTGACGGCGTGACTGTTGAGACCACGGTTTTGAGGGCCCGCGGGTTCTCTTCCCAAGTCATTCACACCATGCTCAAGGCTCGTAAGCCCTCCTCTGCAAGAATTTACCACCGTACTTGACGGTCTTATTTTTGTTGGTGTGAAGCTCAAGACTTCTCCCCGGTAACCTTCCCTTGGGACTTGAATTTGGTTCTGAGTGCCCTCCAGGGTGCACCCTTTGAGCCCCTTAGAGAGGTGTCTCTCCGCCTCCTTTCTTGGAAAGTGGCGTTTCTTGTTGCTATCATCTCCATCCGGAGGGTGTCTGAATTGGCAGCTCTCTCCTGCCGTTCTCCGTTTCTGGTGATCCACCAAGGCAAGGTTGTTTTTCCGGCCAGATCCCTCCTTTTTGCCTAAGGTGGTTTCCGCCTTTCATCTCAATGTGGACATTGTCCTCCCGTCTTTTTGTCCTGCTCCTCATCCTAAGGAGCGCTTACTACACAAGCTGGATGTAGTTCGGGCTGTTCGGTCTTATCTCTCCATCACTTCTTCGTCAGTGTGATTCCTTTTTCGTCCTTACGGAAGGCCGTCGCAAGGGACAACCTGCTTCCAAGGCCACCATTTCTCGGTGGATTCGGTCTGCCATTTCGGAGGCCTATCGCTGTAAGGGGAAGATTCCTCCTTTCTGGGTTGTGGCTCATTCTACCCGTTATTTTGGGGGCATCCTGGGCTCTCTAGAATAGAGCCTCGGCCTCGCAGATTTGCAAGGCGGCTACCTGGTCGTCTTTGCACACTTTCTCGAGGTTCTACCGAGTCCATACCTTCGCATCGGCTGATGCTAGTCTGGGCCGTAAAGTGTTGCAGGCGGCAGTGGAACGGCCGTCTGCCTGACTGCTTATCTGCCCTCCCAAGGGACGGTTTTGGTACATCCCACGGTCTGTGTCCCCCAATGGAGCCGATAGAGAAAAGGAGATTTTTTAATACTTACCGTAAAATCTCTTTCTCGAAGGATCCATTGGGGGACACAGCTCCCACCCTTTTGGGATTTTCCTTGGTTCTCTGTCCGAGGGTGTGTTCAGTTATGTTTTTTCTTCTAGTTCTCGGACAGTTTTGGGTTTTTCTTGACCTGTTAGTCTCCTCCTATTGCTCTGGAACTTAAACTGATTGGCTCAGAGCCTGAAGGCGGGTATATCCTGCTGGGAGGGGCCAAATGTTTTTGTTGCCATAGTGTCACATCTCCTAGAGACAGCAGCATACACCCCACCGTCTGTGTCCCCCAATGGATCCTTTGAAAAAGAGATTTTACAGTAAGTATTAAAAAATCTCCTTTTTGATCTACGTATAACTGTAATGAGTCTTTCAGCTGGGGAGTGGGTTCCCCTGGAGTATGATGAGCTCCTCCCCCCTCCCTCGCCATGAGGTCTGCACAAACATTTTTACATTTGCAAAGCTTTCTACCTAAATACATGCTCTATATAACACTAATGCAGCCATGTAAAACTATATGGTGCAAGGACACAATAAAAACCTGCATTTTGTGCCAAAAAATTAAGATTTTTACTTATTTACAGCTTTGTAACCAAAATGCATCCTTTTTATAACCCTAAATGGTTCCCATGTGGAACCTATATGGTGCAAATACACAAGAAAGTTCTTAAGTTCATAAAATGACCAATGAGAAACCATTTTGCATATAAATAATAGTTTAGCACCTTGTATTGCTTGTTCCTGTGCAGACTGCAAGCTGTCTGCATATTGTCTGTGCTCTGAGGCAGAGAATGGAGATAACCACACCTCCCTCCCCTCAGATATTTAGTTCCTTTTTTTTTTTTTTTCTGGATTCTTAGGGTTCGATTAAAAAGACAGAGACCCCTAGTGGCCATTTTTTTTAAACCCTTTTTTCACATCTTTAGCAATCAAGTTTTGTAATGAAGTATATTAGGAAAATACTTAGTTTTTAAGAGAGTATTAAATGGAAAAAAAGTTGTTTCTGTTCAGCAGTAAAGTATTTTTCTTCCAACATCTGTCAGAGCATTTGGTGTTCTCAAAACGTGTAGGGAGAAAGAACCTAGATTATGCTTATATGTTATCTTTGTTTTAGGAGATTATGTTCCAAGTAGATCCCTTTGAAGTGCAGCAAAGCGCACCTGCCGCACAGTCTGTCCCAGGAACAGGGCTGGACTTCTTCCAGAGTGACCCTTTTGTTGGAAGTAAGTTGTTTTCTTTTCTCTCTTTCCCTCAATCTGGAGCTCATATTCGATGTGTTATATAGTTACATAGTTAGTACGGTCGAAAAAAGACATATGTCCATCAAGTTCAACCAGGGAATTAAGGGGTAGGGGTGTGGCGCGATATTGGGGAAGGGATGGGATTTTATATTTCTTCATAAGCATTAATGTTATTTTGTTCCATGAATGTATCTAATCCTGTTTTAAAGCTGTTAATTGTTCCTGCTGTGACCAGTTCCTGAGGTAGACCGTTCCATAAATTCACAGTCCTCACGGTAAAGAAGGCGTGTCGCCCCTTGAGACTAAACTTTTTCTTCTCCAGATGGAGGGAGTGCCCCCTCTTCCTTTGGGGGGGTTTAACCTGGAACAGTTTTTCTCCATATTTTTTGTATGGGCCATTAATATACTTATATACGTTTATCATATCCCCCCTTAAACGTCTCTTCTCAAGACTAAACAATTGTAACTCCTTTAATCGCTCCTCATAGCTAAGATGTTCCATGCCCCATATTAGTTTAGTCGCGCGTCTCTGCACCCTTTCCAACTCCGCAGTGTCCCTTTTATGGACAGGTGCCCAAAACTGAACAGCATATTCCAGGTGAGGCCGTACCAATGCTTTATAAAGGGGGAGTATTATGTCCCTGTCCCTTGAGTCCATGCCTCTTTTGATACATGACAATATCCTGCCGGCTTTGGAAGCAGCAGCCTGACATTGCATGCTATTCATTAAATATGATGAGTCATTAAAGGGGTACTCCGGTGGAAAACTTTTTTTTTTTTTTAAATCAACTGGTGCCAGAAAGTTAAACAGATTTGTAAATTACTTCTATTAAAAATAAGAATCCTTCCAGTACTTATTAGCTGCTGAATACTACAGAGGAAATGATTTTCTTTTTGGAACACAGAGCTCTCTGCTGACATCACAAGCACATTGCTCTCTGCTGACATCTCTGCCCATTTTAGGTACTGTCCAGAGCAGCATATGTTTGCTATGGGGATTTTCTCCTACTCTTGACAGTTCTTAAAATGGACAGAGATGTCAGCAGAGAGCACTGTGCTCGTGATGTCAGCAGAGAGCTCTGTGTTCCAAAAAGAATCTGTAGATTTAATCCGTACTATTTTTGTTCTGATGAGCTCTTTTGATCACTTTTTATACATTTTTTTTCTGGTATATGAAGTGATCAAAAATCAACAATTCTGGACTTTTTCTTTTATTGTTTTTCTTTTATGCCGTTCACCTGGTGGTTTCCACCCCTAGACATCTTATCCCCTGTCCAAAGGATAGGGGATAAGGCTGGGTTCACACCATGTTTTTCAAGTACGTTTCCCGTATATGCTTTCATTATTGAAAACGTATGGAACCGTATTGAAAACTGTATATATAGACAAATAAATGAAAACCAGATGCATCCGGTTGCGTACGGTTTGCTTGCAATATGGTTTTTTTCCCCATACTCATAACTGTGGTTGACCGCGGTTTTGTCTCCGGTTTAAAAACCGTACTGCAACCGCATAAGTTTTTTTTTTTTTTTACATGGACGTCAATGGGAAACACGTGTATACGGTTTTTACTTTGCACATGCACATTTGCATCCTAAAGTCCAGACCCAACACCACTCCCATTAAAAATGGACAACATTTTCAAAACGTTTTTTAAATTTTTTTTTTAAACGGAACCGTATACACTTTTAAAAACGCATACGGTTTACTTTTTCCCATACGGTTCCATCCGTTTTTTTGCCATACGGTTTTCTTTAGAGAAACTGTTTGAAAACAGTATGGCAAAAATGTGATGTTAACCCAGCCTAAGAGGTCTGATCACAGGGGTCCCACCCCGCTGCACCCGGCGTTCGTTTAGAGGCTAATGATGTCACGGCCGCGCCCCGCTTGTGACATCACGGCCATGCTCCCTCAGTGCAATTCAATGGTAGGGTGTGTGACTGCCGTCACGCCCCCTCCCATAGACTTACATTGAGGGGGCGTGGCTGTGATGTAACGAGCCTCTCCCCCACATCACCAGTTATCCGGCACAGAGCAAAGTTTGCTCTGTGCACTGATGTTTGGGGTGCCACAGCCGAGATGGCAGGGGTTGTCAGCAGCAGGAGCCCCCCGATCAGACATCTTACCCCCTATCCTTTGTATAGGGGATAAGATATCTAGGGGCGGAGTACCGCTTTAATGTTATGATTTACTAGATCCAACATTTCCACACACGGCTATAGGGGCCTCCGGCCATAATGTCAGCTGATCGGGACCCCGCATTCACACTGCGGTGGTCCTGAACAGCTTCACTAAAGGAGCAGTATTTTACTGGCTTTAGGTCCTGGGATCGAATTTGATTGTGGGATCAAATAGTTAATAGCCTCAAAAGCAATGATCGCCACTATAGGCTGGTAAAGGATCATATGGGAATCCCTCTCCAAAGCCAGTCCCTGAGCATTCCTAGCAAGTGACTTCATTGAAGAGGAGAATTGCTACTTAAAGGGGTTATCACCTATTTACAGGGTAGGAGATCTGATTGGTGGGAATTTCACATATCACAAGAATGAAGGTCCCTTGTCCTTCAGCTGAATGAAGTTCATACTTTTCATGTTCAGAATTTGCTAAATTGATTTTCTATAGGACTTCTGACAGTGGCCAAGTATAGCTTTCAGCTGTCTTTGGAAGTCGCATAGAGAGAGAATAAAGTGGAGGCTACTCTGTAGACAAGGGAACTCTGCTCTCTGGTCCCATCAGTCAGACCCCCTCTGATCAGTTAGTTACCATTTATCCTTTAGATAGATGATAAACCTTTTAAATTTAAATCCTATATTCCCCCAAAACACCCCCACCCCTCCCCCTCATGCACACATCTGACTTTTTTTCTCGAATGAATCAACAGCTACAAACAACTATCTTCCATTTTTGAAATGAAACAGTAAATGAATCTATTAAGTGTTCTTCCTCAATAACGCTCTCAATGATCTCTATCTTTCCCTGCAGATGATCCCTTTAAGGATGATCCATTTGGTAAAACAGGTAAGTTGTGAATGTATTGTGAAATATAGTAGAGATCAATCCCAGTTGCTCTTGATAAGGACATCTCTGGTACAGTAAATAAAATGCATCTTGTGAGTTTAGTGGGAATAATACATTGATATTCAATTCAAAATTTGATTCTGATCAATCCACAGACATTTACATGCATGTGAATAGGAGATTTTTACAAAAGTTCACAAAAGAATTAAAATGTGAAATGTTTTTGGCTTCTTAGGAAGTATTCTATTTACCCCTGAGCTGTTACTTGTCTTGTTCGGATTTGTATGTATTTCTAATTGCGTCACACACACACACATATATATATATATTATATATATATAAATCATATACACATACATACAGTCATGGCCGTAAATGTTGGCAACCCTGACATTTTTCAAGAAAATTAAGTTTTTCCAGCAGAAAAGGATTGCAGTAACACATGTTTATTCCCTTTGTGTGTATTGGAACTAAACCAAAAAAGGGAGGAAAAAAAGCAAATTGGACATAATGTCACCAAACTCCAAAAATGGGCTGGACAAAATTATTGGCACCCTTTCAAAATTGTGGAAAAATAAGATTGTTTCAAGCATGTGATGCTCCTTTAAAACCACCTGGGGCAAGTAATAGGTGTAGGAAATCACACCTGAAAGCTGATAAAAAGGAGAGACGTTCACTTAGTCTAGAGGAGAAGAGAACTGTCTGAGGACTTGAGAACCAACGTTTTGGAAAAATATCAACAATCTCAAGGTTACAAGTCCATCTCCAGAGATCTAGATTTTCCTTTGTTCACAGTGCGTAACATTATCAAGAAGTTTGCAACCCGGGGGGGGCGTGGTCTGGCTGCCGAGCTGCATGCACGCTTGAGCTGAGAGCTCCTGCTCCCGTCCTGCTGTAAGCGACTATCCAAAGCTTCCAGCCACTCAATTTTGCGCTCAGCCCTGAACACTGATCTACCCTACCATGCCCGGACGGAGGAGGAAACCTGCCGGCCACGCCAGACTGGCGAAATTCTACTTTAGAGACGGCGCGGACTCTTCACAAGATGGCGCCGAGGGAGAAAGAGGTAGTGAAGAAGATTCTGCACGGGCGCCGCGCGCTTCATCCCGCCGCTTGTCTCCGCAGACCCGATTACGGCGCTCCTCATCTGACCCGGCGCTGTGCCCGCGAAGCCCTGCAAGTGTCAGTCCTTCTAAACTCCGTGGACCTCGTCTGCTCCCAGGCCCTTCTGACCCCTGCATAGCGGTGAGTGACCGCCGCCAGGTTAGTGGCGCCGCCACGGGACTCTGTGCCCCTGCTTCTCCCTCCATCAGCCCTTTCAAGCAACGTCCGAGATTAGATGATGCACTCACTGAAACTCTCCACAGTCCTACTCCCCTGGATGCTGAACTGCCTATTACAGGGGGAGATGTTCTTATGGCCATGCCAGTGGCTAATGTGACTCTCACTGACACAGCAATGAAGGAGATGATGCTGGTGCAGCGCAGATCCCTTCTTACAGACTTCCAATCCCTTCTTCACCCCCTCCAGAAAGAGATAGGTGAATTGGGCTCCAGAGTGGACCATTTGGAACATAAATTTGAGGACTTTGCTGGGTCCCATAATGACCTGATTGACGCCCATACTACCTTGGAGGAAGATGTCTCCATGATCAAAGCAAAATAAGCTGATCTGGAGGACAGAGGCAGAAGAAATAACGTGAAGTTGCGGGGTATCCCGGAATCTGTGCCTCCCAAAGAGATTCCACAATATGTGCAGGCCCTCCTTAAAGCTGCATTACCTGAATTGCCTGCCTCTGACTTGGAAATTGACAGGGCACACCGAGTTCCTAGACCCAAACATCTGGCGGACACGGCGCCGAGAGACGTGCTTGCCCGCATACACTTCTTTCGAGTGAAGGAACTTCTTATGTCATGCTCACGAAAAAATGGGGGCCTGCCGGCTCCGTTTCATAAGGTCCTTTTATTTGCGGACTTGTCCGCTACCACCCTTCAGCTGAGAAGAGCCCTGTCCCCTATCACCTCAGCACTTCGCCAAGCTGACATGCCATATCGCTGGGGATTCCCTGTCCGCTTGTTGGTGCGTCAAGGAGAAGACATGCATGTAATCAAAACGGTGGAAGAGGGCACACTTCTTCTTAAAAGATGGAACATTTCTATCCCTAAACCCTCCACCACATCTCCAATGAAAACCCGGAGCGATTGGTCTACACACCGCTGATGGCTGGATGAAGAACAGTGATCTACCTGATACGGGATGCCTTTTGATGCTGTGTGACTATGTTGTCTGCGGCGAGAGGCTGCAGATGGGACTCTGACCCCCCACCGATGGATGGTTTTCCATCTAGTGTTCTTATACTGTGTATCCTTTACATTGCGTTTAGTTCTGGTTTTTTGTTGTTTAACTTTTGCATCCATGCTAGCCATCCTTGTTTTCCTGTGCTGCACCCAACCTGTGTCGTTGAGATGGGAGAGCCCTCGCTGGGAGGCGATCCCTCTCCATGCTGCCAGACCTTCAATTTTATTCATGCTATCTTTTTTTTATTACTGTATAATGGTCCTTAAAATTATTAGTATGAATGCCAATGGTCTCAATAGCCCGATGAGACGCTCCCATATGTGGAGACAAGCTATTGCTCTAGGAGGGGATATTCTTTGCATTCAGGAGACCCATTTGCTTCCTAGAGATGCTCCCAGACTGTCCCACAGACTGTATCCCCTTGTTTTCCACTCCCACTACCATACCAAGACGAGAGGAGTAGCGATAGCAGTTAGAGATACAGTGGCCTTCTCCATTACCACACAAATTGATGACCCATCGGGTAGATTTGTTGTGTTAGTGTGCACCCTTAACAATGTTCCCTATACGTTAGTATCTCTGTATGCACCCAATACTTTCCAACTACGCTTCCTGCGCTCCCTCATGCGTAAAATTAACTCTGTGAGAGAGGGTAAGTTGATCCTTTGTGGAGACTTCAACATCACAGTAGACCCTCATATTGACACTACATCTTCCCTCTCCAGACATCCCCCATCACTGGCTGATCTCCTTTGGAGAGAAGATCTCTATGATATTTGGCGTGCACATCACGCACTGGAACGCGATTATACGTTCCACTCTGGGGTTCACAATGTGTACTCCAGAATTGACATGTTTATCACTGACAGAGAAGTACTTCCCCTAGCTATCTCTTCCTCGGTTGAGGCTATCCAATGGTCCGACCATGCTGCTATCACCCTTACGCTAGCTGAACACTTGATATCTCCCCCTACCTTCCTGTGGCGCAGCAATCCCTTTCTCCTCTCCCACCCCCCCTCCCGGTCCCAAATTGAGAAAGACCTTTCCGAATACCTCACACTAAACGAATCCTCCCCGGTACCCCCAAGTATAGTGTGGAACGCACATAAGGCATTCATCAGAGGGTCATTCATTAAACAGGGGGCGTTATTGAAGCGTCAGAGAAGTGACCAGTTAACAGCGACTCTCCTTGCTCTGCGTCAAGTGGAGAGGGAAAACATGAATAACCCTTCTCCCCACCTAGCGACACAACTGCAATCCCTTAGACAGGATCTGAGAACCCTCCTCTTAGTTTCCTACGAGAAGTCACTTCGTAAAACTAAAGCAACCCACTATTCACAGAGCAATAAGGCAGGGAAATTGTTGGCTGCACGCCTTAAAGCGCAACACACTAGATCCAGGATCCCCTACATCCTCCATCCACACACGGGTGCTAAACTGTATACTCCCTCTGACATTGCACTCAGCTTTAGAGATTTCTACGCTGATTTGTACAATCTACGGGATTCTATCCCAACCCCCTCTAATATTGTAGACCTGACTGACACATTTCTGTCCTCCCTACATCTCCCTTCCTTGACCCCTTCACAACTTCTCACCCTCAATGCCCCTATTACTCCTCCAGAAATATCTTTAGTGATCAAAAAACTCCCCAGAGGTAAAGCCCCCGGACCAGATGGGTTTGCTAGCCATTATTATAAGCAATTTAATGAGGTTCTTACCCCCCATCTCTGCAGATTTTTCCAGGAGGTGCTGGACTCTGGTGCATTTCCTGGTGAAAACATGCAAGCACTTATAGTCACCATCCCTAAACCGGGCAAACCCCCTACTTGCCCACAAAATTTTCGCCCAATCTCCCTACTTAATCTGGATATAAAAATATTTGCTAAAATTATCGCCAATCGCATAGCCGTCCTGTTGCCTTGTTTGATCGCTCCTGACCAAGTTGGTTTTGTACCTAATAGACAGCCCTATTATAATACCAGACGAGTGTTGGGGGTTCTACACCATGCTGTGGCCCGGAACCTCCCTGTTCTGGCCCTCGCTCTTGACGCCGAGAAGGCGTTCGATCGCCTCCGGTGGTCGTTCGCCTTCTCGGTTTTGGGGAGAATGGGATTTAGCGGTTCTATTCTCACTGCGATTTCAGCCCTCTACAATAATCCCTCCGCCAAGACGTATGTCAATGGGGCCCTTTCCCCTAGTTTTGCTCTCACGAATGGCACGAGACAAGGCTGCCCCCTGTCCCCCCTTATATTCATTTTGGCATTGGAACCTTTAGCTCAAGCTATTCGGGAAAACCCCCACATCACTGGAGTGGAGATAGGAGGGAGGCCCCACACTATATCCCTTTATGCGGATGATGTACTCCTCACGCTCACCAACCCAGACCGTTCCCTACCGACAGTAATGTCCACGCTTGAACACTTCGGCATGCTCTCATATTACCACCTAAACTCCTCCAAGACCCAAGCCCTTCCGGTCAATATCCCTCCTGCAATACTCTCCACGCTGAAATCCACTTACACATTTGACTGGCAATCCAGAGGGATTCAATACTTAGGCATCACCCTAACCTGCTCTCCCACTGACCTTTATAAATTGAACTACCTGCCTCTTCTGTCCAATACGCACACGGAACTGACTAGATTGGCCAAACACGACATCTCCTGGACAGGACGGATAGCTACCTTCAAAATGCTACTCCTACCCAAATTTTTGTATATCTTCCGCACCTTGCCGTTGCGTGTACCAGATGACTATTTTCGCCGAGCCCACTCTATGCTTACGAGCTTTGTTTGGGCCCATGGGAAACCACGGATAGCCCGCAACATCATAACTAGGGATAGAAGGGTGGGAGGTTTAGCCTTACCTGACTTGAAATCATACTATTTATCTACAATGGTGTCCTCCCTATCGGGATGGTTTACGCTGACTGACTCTACCCCCTGGTTTCAGGTGGAGAAATTGATGTCCCACCCGTTTTCTCTACCTGACCTACTCCTGACACCGTTCTGGAACATACCTGCCCCCATACACCTGGGTCCTGTAGTTTCCGCTTCCTTAGGAGCCTGGTCACTATTTCACCGCACTGCAAGCTCACATGTCTCCCACTTGAAACAAGCATTGCCCTTCACCCTTTTACAAGCTATGCTGCCCGACACGGACCTTAGGCTTTGGGCGAATAGGGGGGTATCTACAGTGGGGGATCTGATGGACTCCAATAACTTCCAGACCTTTTCCTATTTAAGCTGCACCTACGACCTTCCCCCTTCTGATTTTTTTAAATTCCTACAAATTAGACACCTGGTTATCTCTGACACACTCGTCCCTCTATAGAGACCCGATCACCTATTTGCATGTCTCTAGAGGTAAGAAAGGCTTGAAACCCCTCTACAACATTCTCCAACAGACTGCACAGTTTCGCAAATTTCATATACTAAGGAGCTGGGAGAGGGACTTGGGATGCAACTTCACGGAGGAGGAGTGGATGTCGGCATTAGACATGACCAGGAAACATCTTAAATGCACTAACCACATTGAAGCTATAACAAAAACAACGCTTAGATGGTACTACACGCCCGATAGGCTAGCCCGTATATACCCCCTGACCTCTAGCGACTGTTGGAGGGGATGCGGTGACAAAGGCACATTGTTCCACATACTATGGTCGTGCCCAATGATTCAAAGTTACTGGTTAGCTTGTAGGGACCTTTTCCTTGAGGTCCTCCCTGACTATGTTAACTGGTCTCCTCAACAGGTGCTCCTTCTACTGGGTATTGCTATGCTTCCACCCAGAATCAGGGGTCTCCTTTGCATTATGTGTGCCATAGCTAAGACTGTATTAGTACGAGATTGGAAGTCCACGAAAATCCCTACAATATCAGATGTTATAGCCACCATCAATCTCACATGCTCCTATGAAAAAATAATCTCACTCTGTAATTCCTCCTACCAGCAGTTTGAAACCAAATGGTCCTTTTGGATATCTTCCCGATATTTCCACGCTCCTTGACCCTTCTCCCCTAACGAACCTTCCCCCTCCTTTCCTCTAACCTTTCCCCCTCTACCTCCCGCCCCTACCCTTCCGCCCCCCCCCTACTACCGTCCCGATCCAGTTTCTACCCCCTCTCCCGGACCTCTCTATTACCCTCCCTGTTTCCTGTCGAATTCTACAACACCGACCTAGACCCATTGGCACTCAACTTCCATTAGCGCCCTACTGGGTACAATATGCCTTGCGTATTATTTGCCTTTTCGCAGGTTGTGGACTTTGCACTTTCTATGGCTATATCTTATCACAGGATGGACACTAGAGATGTTACTGCATCATGCTGTTTACTCATTTATGTTTTTTCTATTTTTCTTTGTTTTGATCCTCACCGGGTGTTCCCGGCTGTCTGTGCATTATGAAACCCAATAAAAATTATTCTTGAAAAAAAAAAAAAGAAGTTTGCAACCCACTGCACTGTAGCTACTCTCCCTGGGCGTGGACGGAAGAGAAATGAAATTGATGAAAGGTGTCAATGCAGGACAGTCCAGATGGTTGATAAGCAGCCCCAAACAAGTTCCAAAGATATTCAAGCTGTCCTGCAGGCTCAGGGAGCATCAGTGTCAGTGCGAAATATCCGTCAGCATTTAAATGAAATGCTATGGCAGGAGACCCAGGAGAACCCCACTTCTGACACAGAGACATAAAAAAGAAGACTAAATCTTGCCAAAATGAACTTGAGTAAGCCAAAATCCTTCTGGGAAAACATCTTGTGGACAGATGAGACCAAGATAGAGCTTTTTGGTAAAGCACATCATTCTACTGTTTACCGAAAATGGAATGAGGCCTACAAAGAACAGAACACAGTACCTATAGTGAAATATGGTGGAGGTCAATGATGTTTTTGTGGTTGTTTTGCTGCCTCTGGCACTGGGTGCCTTGAATGTGTACAAGGCACCATGAAATCTGAGGATTACCAATGGATTTTGGGTTGCACTTTACAGTCCAGTGTCAGAAAGCTGGGTTTGTGTCCGAGATCTTGGGTCTTCCAGCAGAACAATGACCCCAAACATACGTCAAAAAGCCCCCAGAAATGGATGGCAACAAAGTGCTGGAGAGTTCTGAAGTGGCAGCAATGAGTCCAGATCTAAATCCCGTTGATCACCTGTGGAGAGATCTTGAAACTGCTGTTGGGAAAAGGCGCCTTTCAATAAGAGAGACCTGGAGCAGTTTGCAAAGATAGCGTGGTCCAACATTCCGGCTGAGAGGTGTAAGAAGCTTATTCATGGTTATAAGAAGCGACTGATTTCAGTTATTTTTTCCAAAGGGTGTGCAACCAAATATTAAGTTAATGGTGCAAATAATTTTGTCCAGCCCATTTTTGGAGTTTGGTGACATTATGTATGACAATTTTCTTTTTTTTTTTTTTCCCTCCCTTTTTTGGTTTAGTTCCAATACACACAAAGGGAATAAACATGTGTATAGCAAAACCTGTGTTACTGCAATCCTTTTCTGTGAGAAATACTTCATTTTCTAGAAAGATTTCAGGGGTGCCAACATTTACGGCCATGACTGTGTATGTATGTGTATATAATCTTTTAGTCCACGGATGACATCTAGATGACATTTCTTGTCTTTATTTGCAGATCCATTTGGGGGAGATCCCTTTAAAGACTCTGATCCCTTTGCGTCTGATGCTTTCTTCAAGCAGTCTTCAGTCGACCTTTTCTCATCTTCAAAAGCAGATCCATTTTCTTCTTCCAGTGCAGATCCTTTCCCACCTGCAATGGCTGAAACATCAGATCCTTTCTCATCTTCAAAAGCAGAAAAACCAGATCCTTTCATGTCCTCAAAAACGGACCCATTCACTTCCTCCAAAGCTGATCCATTTTCTTCATCTGAGGATCCCTTTACATCTTTCAAAGCAGATCCTTTTTCTGCCCCATTATCAGACAGCGGCTTGGCCTCGGTATGTGGTGATGTTGCATAGCCGTAGCTCAAATATTATAAAATATCTTTTGAGAATCTACTGTATGTTTTCTTTGCTGTCACCTACCCAGACAAACAACCTTAATGGTCTCTTCACACATACAGTATTGTGTGCAGATTTGACGCGCATATTTGATGCGCAGGATTTTTTGGTGCAGATTTTAATGTAAACTGAACACAGCTTGAAATACTGCGCATCAAATCTGCGCAGAATACTGTACTGGTGAATAGACCCTAAAGGGGTTATCCCAAAATAAAAGGTTATCCCCTATTCACGGGATAGGGGATAACTAGCTGATTTGTGGAGGTCACAGCAGTTAGACCTCCACTGATCTCAATAATGGAGGTCAGATGCCCCCTAGTGAGTGTAGTGTCATTGAACATGCTTGGCCACCGCTTCATTTACTCTCTGTGGGACTCGAAAGATAGAATAGTACAGCACTCTGCCAAGTTCGGAAGTCCCATTGAGAATGAATAAACGAGCAGTAATATTCCTCCATGCCTGAGGTCTGACCTCCACAGATCATGAAGTGATGGCTTATCCTTGTGTTTCGCCATCACTGGAAAAAGTCTTTTTATTTAATATGGTTATGTATGTGAACAGCCTTTGTTCTGAGGACACCATCATCTTTGAGATCATTGTAGTTTCTGCCTCATAGGACTTATGTAGCCTCTTGTAAGTGACTTTATATTTATTTTTGTTGCAGAATGAAGCTTTAAAGACCAATGACCCATTTGCTCCTGGTGGTACTGCTGTCCCAGCAACTACTGAAGCTGGTAAGTAGTTTTAGGAGATTAGGCCTCCTTTACATTTGTGGTGCTTCCTTTTTTTTTTTCTCCCTCCGGCACAGCAAAAAAATGCGCCGGAGAGAAAATGAAGCCAGAACTGATCCCATTCATTTGACTGGGACAGTTCACAATCATCCGGGGTCTCAGTTTAGATGCCGGATGATTGGACTCTCCGGACCGGCACAGCGTTCACAAACAATAGATGCCTGATGATGCCCAACTGATGAACTTCTGGCATCAGTTGGTGCATCGGTTGTGGAAATTTTCACACAGTTTCACAGGAGCCGGACGCCGTATATATGTAACTCTAGCCTTATATATCTTCCAGTTCTGATTGTCTGTTACTATTTCCCTGTATTTAGAATACACAAGACCGGCCCCTCATTTTTTGGATAGTCTAATGCAGTGTTTCCCAACCAATGTGCCTCCAGCTGTTGCAAAACTACAACTCCCAGCATGCCTGGACAGCCTTTCATGTCTATGAAAATTCCTATTGGCTGTCAAATTAACAAAAACAATTAGTCTGATTTCTGAAGTAATCCAGCTAGTTTGTAAGGCCTTTTCACACTGCAGACATTCACCCGCTGGAACCCTGCTTGTAGCAGGCACTGTCAAAATCTTTGGTGGTAGGACCACGTGGATACGTGGTTTCTTATAGATGGCAATACAGTCCGGCAGTATTGCACCCAAAGAATGAACATGTTCATTCTTTGAACGGGGGTCCATTCCGCTGACTGAATTCTGCTGTAGAAATTCTGCAGTATGTACAGAGCAGCTGAATCCCTTTGAAAACCATGGAACTCTGCAGCAAGTGGAATCCTGCTGGCTAAATATCTGCTGTGTGGACAGGCCCTGACACCCCTGGTCTACACATTTTTAAGGGTACGGTCACATGTACAGGATCTGTAACTGCTGATTAGAAGCTCAGTCATTTAGTTTACATTGAAATCTGCAGCATAAAATCCCGCGCATCAAATCTGCGTACGTGTAAACGTACCCTAAAGGAGATCTGCAGTGTTAGCCACTTATCCCCTATCTCCTCGATCTCCTGTATGGCTCTGCCCTTCCTTGTATCTCTATGGAAGAGGTGGAAATGCAGTGTTCGTGGATCCCTGCCTCTCCCATAGAGCTGTATAGAGGGGGGTGTCAACGAAATGCGCATTACCCGCGCAGCACCTTGGCAATTCCGGGGCCCTGTATGGGAGATTGCGGGGGTCACAGCAGTTGGACCCCCTGCGATCAGACACTAATTCCCCTGTCCTACAGATAGGGGATTAGTGTCTAACACTGCAGTACTCCTTTAATACAAAAACGTGACTGCTGAGATATGTAAATAAGACCAATGTAACAAATCAAATCTATCACCGTAATTTTTGCATTAAGTTTTATCCCTTTATCTACATGATGGGGAATAACTAGCTGATCGGTATGGGTCTGACTGCTGGGACCCTGATTGATCATGAGACCAGAGGTGAATAGGGTGGCAGAGCACATAAACAGTGGGACTTCCAAATATATCAGAGTGGTAAACTCTGGTATGTTCAAAAGTCCCATAAAGAATAAATGAAGAGATGGTCGACCATACGTGCTGACACTACATTCTCTCAGGGGACAGTTGACCTCTGCTCTTGTGATCGGTAGAAATGCCAATTGCCAGAACCCCACTGATCAGCTAGTTATCTCTTGTCATGTAAATAGGAGATAATTAATAATCTTGGGATAACCCCATTTAGTTTGACTATATACAATACTCTACAAATTATATATTAACAGGCATTGATGACCCTTTTGCTTCAGTCTTTGGTAATGAGTCGTTTGGTGGCGGATTTGCGGACTTCAGTACGCTGTCCAAGGTATTCTGATATAAAGTGTGTTTGTAAGGTGCAAGTTATTTTGAGTTAACATCTGTCGTATGGATTGCGCTAGGTCTTCATTTCTGCAGGCTCCACTTTTTTGCTCTGAATAAAGCGTACTAAAACTTAAAGGGGTACTCCGCCCCTAAGGATAGGGGATAAGATGTCAGATCGCGGGGGTCCCGCTGCTGGGGACCCCTGGGATCTCCGCTGCGGCACCCCGCTATCATTACTGCACAGAGCGAGTTTGCTCTGCATGTAATGACGGGTGATACAGGGGCCGGAGCATCGTTACATCACAGCTCCGCCCTTCGTGACGTCACGGCCCGCGCCCTCAATACAAGTCTATGGGAGGGGGCGTGGTGGTCGTCACGCCCCCTGCCATAGACTTGCATTAAGGGGACGGGCCGTGATGCCACGAGGGGCGGAGCCATGACGTCACGAATCTCCGGCCCCTGTATCGCCCGTCATTACGCACAGAGCGAACTCGCTCTGTGCAGTAATGATAGCGCGGTGCCGCAGCGGGGATCCCCAACAGCGGGACCCCGGCGATCTGACATCTTATTCCCTATCCTTTGGATAGGGGAGAAGATGTCTAGGGGCGGGGTACCCCTTTAAGTTTTAAATAGAAGTAATTTACAAATCTGTTTAACTTTCTGACACCAGTTGATTTAAAAAAAAAAAAGTTTCCACCGGAGTACCCCTAAATCATTTTAAGGGGCTCTTTACTTATTGTGGGCTTAAACTTGCAGGAACCCTTCCGGTCTCTCATGGTTACACCCCAAGTAGGTATATACCTAGGTGTACACAGTGATACTGAAGTGTTGTACTGTTTGTATTCGGGATATTGACCACCAAACTTCTGATAGATCAGTGCGAACATCTTCCTTCCTAAATTTTAATCTTTACCGTTCACTCTTTAAACAATCACATCCTCTTCTTTCCTAATTCATACCTTCACGTTTATTTCGGTCAAGGTTACAGACAAATTAAAGGGGTACTCCGCTGTTAGACATCTTATCCCCTATGCCCCCTCCGATCCCCCCTGCAGCAGCCGGAGCTAAGTTTTCGGCGGTGCAGGGGACGGGGCATTGTGATGTCACAGCCCAGCCCCTTGTGACTTCATGCCCCGCCCCCTCAATACAAGCCCCTTCCATAGACTTTCATTGAGTGGGGTGGACGTGACATCACGAGGGGCGGGCTTTGACGTCACGATGCCCCGTCCCTTGCCCCGTCATCAGCCTCGGAGAAAACTTAGCTCTGGGATGCTGAGGCACCGGGCTGCTGCAGGGGTTACCCTTTGGATAGGGGATAAGATATCGAACAGCGGAGTACCCCTTTAGGCTAAAATACAGATCCCTTGTCTTATATGGGGGAACTGTTTTGTTATAGGAAAAAATTGAATGTTTCCTCATTTTTTTAATTTTTTTTTTTCAGAACAACAGCACAGACTCCTTTGATGGTACGCTGCCCCTAAAAGAAAAAGACACACTAAGCATCGAGAGCACATTGGAAGCAGAGTCTTCTCAAGCAGACACTCCACCTGCCTTACCTCCAAAAACTGGAACACCCACTCGACCATGTCCACCCCCGCCAGGTAGGTGTCCAGACTGTCTACAGTATTGTGTAAACTTGGGACTATAATAAACTGACAAATCAGATTACAGGCTGCATTATACAGCCGGATTCCTGCCCTATATGAGCATCGGTCTTTTACTTCTATAATTCGTCTTCACATATCTTCTATTTTTCGTCGACCGCGCATGCTCTTTTACAGAACAAAGTTGGCCTGCAGATTTCCGCCCATCTGCACGCTATGAGCTGCAGACATGTGCTGACAGATAGTAGTGCAATAACAGGAACGTTACCTTTGCAGGAGTCATTAAATAAGGTTTTATTTAAGGTGGAAGTGTCAAGGGGGCGTGCCTGAGCTGCTAAAGTTGCCCTGCCTTCTTGACTCTTCAGCACAAAAGGAAAAAACTTATTTAATGACTTCTGCACAGGCCCCTGTGAAAACCCTCCAAACAAGTGTTTTCTTATTTGTTGGCTGATCGCTAGACTTTTTACACAGTGGAAATAAGGGCATATTTGGCTGTAATAGGGCACTTAATGTAAAAACATCCTACGTGCAGTCACATTTTGCTTAGGCTGTTTACATCACCATTTGTATACACTGCATGTGTAAGAGAAAAGTTTTACTTTTATTTATTTATATATAAATATAAATATATATATATATATATATATATATATATATATATATGCACAGTGATCCCTCAACTTAAAATGGCCTCAACATACAATAGTTTCAACATACAGTGGTCTTTTCTGGACCATTGTAACTTGAAACCAAACTCAACATACAATGTACAGACAGTCCAGATCTGTGAAATGTGTCAATGGCTGGAAGAACTGACCAATCAGAATGGACATTCACTGGTAAAACCTCTGTATTACTGAAGCGTATGCACTGAATTCCTGTCTGGTAGCGCCCCCTACAGTACAGGGAGGTATTACATGTTCTGTACTCTTTACCTGTACCAGGGTTAGTTGCTCCTTTGGACACCAGGTGAGGGCGACTCCATGTTACTTTTTTAGGACACTGTGTACTGTACAGGACCCTGGAGAAGCTTCTGTCCTCTACATAGACAGTGATTACAGCTCCCAGCAGATATTTATTACTTTTATATGTAAGGATTTGCTTTATCTGTATTAGTTATCTACTTATTTTAGTTTAATCCTCACTTTTACCTATTTTTGGATGACATTTTGGGGCTTCAGAACCAATTACCAGATTTCCATAGCGTTATGGTTTCAACATACAATGATTTCAACATACAATGGTCGTCCTGGAACCAATTAATATTGTAACTTGAGGGACCACTGTTTGTGTGTGTGTGTATATATATATATATATATATATATATATATATATTAGGGATCGACCGATATCGTTTTTTTAGGGCCGATACCGATAATCGGTGCAGGTTAGGGCCGATAGCAGATAACTTATACCAATATTCCGGTATAAGTTATCGGCTATTTAACCCCCTGCGACACCGCTGCAGATCATTGATTTAAAGCGGGCGCTTTTGCGGGGCCATAGGCCGCCGCCGCCACCACCCGCTTCTCTCCCCTACCTGTCAGGGTGGTCCGGGCCATCCATTGTTCCTTCCTGTAGTGTCCGGCGCCATTCCGGGTGGAGGGTGCACCGGTCCGGGCTGTCCTTCTTCTCCGGCGGTCATCTTCTCCACTCTGGGCAGGCTCCGGCCTAGTACGCTGCATAGACGCCGCTGCGCAGTGACGCCCGTGCGCAGCGACGCACCTGACGTCACGAACGGTATAGCAGTATGGGCAAAAATCCATACCAGTATACCGCCCAGCATCACGGTGGGGGGTGCGGTGGGTGGGGGGTGGCGGTCGCGGTGAGGGGGGGGGGGGGGGGGGCGGGGCATTATCGGCTTATCGGCAAGGTAATTGCCGATACCGATAATGCCCAAAATCGTGATTATCGGCCGATAATATCGGCCATACCGATAATCGGTCGATCCCTAATATATATATATCCTTTTTTTCTTTTTTTTGGGGGGGGGGGGAGGGGGTGGTCTACATTTAATGTATAGGCATACAATTGTGTTTGTATATGCATGGCATTACAATTTAGTATTTCTACCAAAAAGGGAGTGAAAAGGATTGAGTCAAAAGTATAATCTTGTGAACTATTTTTAACCTGTTAAATGCGCTTGGATATATTTGAGTATACTCTTGGCAGAGTATTAACGTGTTGTTAGAATGGCCTTACTTGTGTCGTAGGATTCAGTAGGGAATTGACTAAAGGGATTTTCCCACCAACTACACCCATAACCTATCTGCTGGATAGATAATGAGTGTCTGATCGGTGGGCATCTGTCTTCTGGGTTCCACACTGATAACGAAAATGGGGCTTCCCATGTTCCCAATTTGACTGGCACAGCACTTGAGCATTTGGGCTGCTGCTCCATTCATCTTTGTGATCCTGACTAAGATAGCCAAGCTCTGTACTTGGTGTAGGACCATAGAGTTGAGTGGCAGCTCAAATATGTGACCTCTGCTCCATTCAAGCAGGGGCAAACACGAGACTGCGGTCCTACTGCTGAGACCCCCACTGGTCAAACTTTCATCACATATCTGCGGGTGCGAACTGGTGGAAAAATCCCCTTAAAGAGGAATTTTTTCATTACTTAACAGTGTGCTTCCAGCTGTTGCAAAACTACAACTCCCAGCATGCCCAAACAGCCTAAGGCTGTCCGGGCATGCTGGAAGTTGTAGTTTTGCAAAAGCTGGAGGCCCTCTGGTTGAGAAACACAATCTCCGGAGAACATTTGGCCTGTCTAAAAATAACTTTTATAACGTGGAGGTGTAAAAGTTTTTAAGTGCTGATGTTCTCTAAACATTAATACAAATTTCAGGTCCGCGCAATCTTCACCTCCAGCGTGGGGAGACGCAGATCACTCTGGGTGGTACAGTTGTCGAAGCACCCGTACCACGCTCAGGCTGGGTTCACACCACGTTTTTGCAATACATTTCCCGTATACGTTTTAAATTTGAAAACCGTACGGAAACGTATTTAAAACCGTATGCATTGACTCCCCATTGAAAACCGTATGCCAAAAGATGCATCAGGTTGTGTGTCCGTTTTGCGTCTTGTACAGTTTTGAACGTTTTTTCCCATACCCAAAACTGTAGCCTACCATGGTTTTTGGTCCTGGTGAAAAACCGTATTGAAACATATACGTTTTTTTTTTTTTAAACAAAATGGGAGTCAATGGGAACCATAGAGAACCATATGTGCGTACGGTTCCATCCGGTTTTCACCTTACGGTTTTTGACTTTGCACAGCTTTTTTCTTGGAATTTCAATCAAACAAGTGAAACTTTATTGATAATGGAGTGAAAAGTTCAAAACATATACCTTTTTTTTCTTAAAAAACGAATGCAGCCGGACATAAATTTTCAACCGTATATGGATTTAAATTTGTACATACATTTTGATACAGTTTAGGCTGTATTCACATCTCGTTTTTGCAATACGGTTCCCATATCAGTCAAAAAAAGTATGTCTTAAAACCGGACCGGAACGTATACAACCATGTAAAACCGTATATACCTCTGTACGGTTTTAAACCGTATATGGTTTGAAAACGGATGTCTGGTTGCATATGGTTTAATACATTTTTTTGGAGAAGAAACGGATACGGTTTTATGTTTGTCCTTAATTAAATAAAGTTCTTCTTGTTCTATTTGTGGGAAGAACTTTCAACGTGCATTGCGCATGTGCAAACTGCAAAACCATATTGTGCAAACCGGATGGAACTGTACGCACATACGGTTCTGTACGGTTCCGATTGACCTTCATTTAAAAAAAAATACGGGTTGTATCCGTTTTTTTCACCCGGACATAAAACCGTAGTAGACTACGGTTTTGTGTATGGGAAAAAAAGACTGATAAAGCCGTAAATTATGCAAAACGTACACAACCGGATCCACATGTAAGAGAGATGTGTAGAAAAATGCAGCACTCACCAGGTTAGATGCAGGTAAAATCAACTTCTATATTGAAGAGACAAACAGCAGCTTGCTTGTGCGGGGGAGCAGGTGAACAAGTGTGCAGGGGGGGAAGGAAAGAGGCGACGGACCGTATCGTGCACGTAGCACTTCGTCAGGCCATAGGCCTGACGAAGTGCTACGTGCACGATACGGTCCGTCGCCTCTTTCCTTCCCCCCTGCACAAGCAAGCCGCTGTTTGTCTCTTCAATAAAGAAGTTGATTTTACCTGCATCTAACCCGGTGAGTCCTGCGTTTCCTACACATCTCTCTTATATGTGGATTTGCTTTGCCTTTGACTTGCGCTATTGCACCTGGGACGCACCTGTGCGGCTTGTTGTGCGATTTCCCTGTGTTTCGTTTCCACCAATGCAACACGTGGAATACACCCTAGAGTGGTGCCGGTAGTAATCTCTATAGACTGCATTTGTACACAACCGGATGCTACGGTTGGCATGCAGTTTTCAATGACATGTCTATACATACGGTTTGCAATACGGTTCCATACGGTTTTTACACTGAAACCGGATACGGGAACCGTATTGCAAAAATGAGATGTGAATGCAGCCTTAGTCAGTCAGGTTTTGAGGAATCCGTTTTTTATCAAAAACCTGATACGGGAACTGTATTGCAAAAACGTGGTGTGAATGCAGCCTCAGTGAAGTTCCTTGCAGAAGCCCTTTTCTGATGAATGGGACATTGCTGAGCGTGGTTTGGTTGTCTCAGCCACTGTACCGCCAAGCACAGCCTGTATCTCCCCGCACTGGAGGTAAAGATAGCGCTGGCGGGAAACCTGGGACTTGTGCTTTAGGAAAGTCACAGGTTTACACCATTCTCAAAAGTGACCATAACATGTTATTCACGAGACACATCCATGTATGGAAAGAATTCTTTAATGTCGCTGCCGGCAAGTTGATGTACTATATTTTATGAGTAGCGTCTATAAAAATTCATTGTACTGATCGGAATGTGCCGTCTTTTTTTATTTACTCCATTTAGGCCAGAGGCCTCCCTCTAAGCCAGAGAACTTGTTAAAGCAAGGAGACCCATTCCAGGCATTCAATCTCAGCTTCCCCAAAGAAGTGGAGTCTGACCCCTTCGTAACCGGCAAAGTGACAGGCGAGGCCGGGAGTCTTAGTAGCTTTAACACTGTAAGTACAAACTGAGCCCAGAAGCAATCGGGACTGTAATCCTTCACCTCCAATCGGCTGTGTGTATATCCAGGGAGTGGGTTGCGAGCATTTTCTGTCTCCTCTGTATTATAAAAACCTATCTGTATTTTATTGTTCCTTACCTCTTGTATTGTTCTTTTATCGATTTGAAGTAAAAAAACAAAACAAAATGCCAACGATGTCTTTTTTTGTTGATTCTTATGCTGCTTTAATTATTTTGCTTTGGCGCTTGAGCTTGCACAGCCTGCAAGTCTTAGTTTCTGCAAGGTGCCAGCTTATTTACACGTACTGAGGCTGCTGTGCGGGCAATAAACGGTGCGGTACAGTACAGTACAGCAACGCAGAAAACTCAGCAGGTGCCATCGATCCACTAGGGATGGTCTGATTACTTCTGCTAATAATTGTGTGCTCATTGATCCCCCGAATCCTTTTATCTCCCTCAGCCATTAGGTTACATGTTTAAAGAAAATGGGTACAATTTTTTTTTTTATATAGTGTTTTTTTTTTGTGTGTGTGGTTTTTGTGTTTTTTTTTTTTTTAGTTTTTTGTATTTTTGTAAAAAAAAAAAAGGCTGAATAGAACATAACACTGTGCTGATTTTAATTTATATTATATCTTTCTATCATACAAAGATTACAAAGCACCAAACCCACTGACTCCCTTCACACAGCCATAAATTTACATGGCTTTACATCAGCTGTCAGTATCTATCCTCTCTCCCCCAACCCCCCTATACACATCAAAACCACAGCCAGACACCTATGATGACTTATCTTCCTGAGAACGGAAGGATCAAGCTGTTAAAATTCAATGGCTGATCCTTCTGTTCCTCTGAAACCACCTGTCAAGGCAGAATTGGGGGCCTCCATAAACATTAGATCAGTGTTTTCCAACCAGCATGCCTCCATCTGTTCCAAAACTACAACTCCCAGAATGCCCAGACCACCAAAGGTATTTGAATCTCTGTATCAGAAAATCAGAGATCCACTTCCTTCTAAACCTTTATTATGAAATAACTCAACCGCACAATATTTCGGACCTAGAAGCAATATGATGTTCAAAGGGCCACCACTCAATCCCGTCTCCGAAGGTGGGGGCCGTAGGATGCCGAGGACAGGTGAGTAGCCAGCCCCCCATGCAGGAGATTGGAGGGGGGCGCCAGCAGTCGGAGACCCAGTGCCCCCCGTGATCAAAAACTTATGACCAATCTCCATCCAGGATAGGGGAGAAGTTTTATTTCCCTGGAGTACCCCTTTAATACCCCATAATGACAAAGTAAAAACAGAATGTTGAAAATCTTTGCTAATTTATTAAAAAGGAAATAAAATCGTGCAGTGACATAAGTATTCAGACCCTTTACTCAGGACTTAGTTGAAGCCCCTTTGGCAGGGATAACAGCCTCCAGTCTTCTTGGGGATGAGGCCACAAGGTTTACACACCTGGATTTGGGGATTTTCTGCCATTCTTCTCTGCAGATCCTCACAAGCTCAGTCAGGTTGGACGGGGACAGTCGGTGGAAGCCATTTTTAGGTCTTTCCAGAGATGTTTAATACGGTTCAAATCTTTACAGAGTTGTTCCTAAGTCGCTCCTGTGTTGTCTTGGCCATGTGCTTAGGGTCATTGGGGATATTCATCAAGACCTGTGCAGAGGGAAAGGTGACCAGTTGCCCATAGCAACCAATCAGAGCACTTTTATTTTTCAGAGGCCTCAAAAAAAAAAAAAAAAAAAAGTGATCTGATTGGTTGCGATTGGCAACTGGTCACCTTCCCCTCTGTACAAGTTTTGATGAATCTCCCCCTTTGTCTTGTTGGAAGGTGAAGCTTAAAGGGGTATTCCAGGAAAAAAGTTATATTTATATATCAACTGGCTCCAGAAAGTTAAACAGATTTGTAAATTACTTCTATTAAAATTTTTTAATCCTTTCAGTACTTATGAGCTGATGAAGTTGAGTTGTTCTTTTCTGTCTAAGTGCTCTCTGATGACACGTGTCTCGGGAACTGCCCAGTTTAGAAGCAAATCCCCATAACAAACCTCTTCTAAACTGGGCGTTTCCCGAGACACGTGTCATCAGAGATCACTTAGACAGAAAAGAACAACCTTAACTTCAGAAGCTCATAAGTACTGAAAGGATTAAGATTTTTTTAATAGAAGTAATTTACAAATCTGTTTAACTTTCTGGAGCCAGTTGATATATAAAAAAAAGTTTTTTCCTGGATAACCCCTTTAAACCCAGTCTGAGGTCCAGTGCTCTCTGGATTACATTATTCTAAGAATATCTCTATCATTGCTCCATTCATCTTTACCTCAACCCTGACCAGTCTCCCAGTTCCCACAGCATGATGCTGTCCCCACAATGCATGTTGTAGGGATGGTATTGGGCAGGTCACGAGCAGGGCCTGGTTTCGTTCAGACATAATTCTTAGATCTTGTTTCTCACAGTCTGGAGTCCTTTAAGTGCTTTTATGCAAACTCCAAGAAGCTTTCATGTGTCTTTTACTGAGGAAAGGCTTGGTCAGCTGTGAGACCTTATATAGACAGGGCTGTGTCTTTCCAAATCCTTTCCCGTCCCCTGAATAAACTACAAGTGACTCCAACCAAGATGGAGAAACATCTCAGAGATGATCGAGATAAATGGGAGGAGCCAGAGCTAATTATCAAGTGTCATAGCAAAGGGTCTGAATACTTATGTCTATGTGAAGTTTTAGTATTTAATACGTTTACTAACGTTTCTAAAATTCCGGTTTCACGTTGTGTTTATAGGTACTGAGTGCAGAATGATGGCTGTAAACTTTGAAGGTGTTGTCCAGCCTTATAAATCCTCAGGATAGGCCATAAATGTTAGTTTTACTCCTGGCACCCCCATTGATGAGTTATTTGAAGTAATCATGGCACCCCTGTAAGTGGTGAAGCCTCGTCAGTGTTTACTTCTGCTTGTCCTTGCATTGCTCTACTATTGGTAGCCGCAGTGCAGAGTACTCAAGCATTCTCCTGTTCACTTGAATGGGACAACGCTGCAGTATTCCTGCTACAAATAGTATGGCGATGCAAGGACCATCAGCAGTAAACACTGAAGAGGCTGCAGTGCTTGCACAAGATTTATGGCTCCTTCAAACAGCTGGAGATAATGGAAGTCGGACCTGAGGATAGACCATCAATTCTACAAAGCTAGATAAACCCCTTTAGGGTAGGGTCACACATACCACATCTACAGCATGTTTCACGTGGAGGGGGGGGGGGGCGCAGCGCAATCACCTGCGGATGTTCTACGAGCAGACACACAGGGCTTCCCGGGCCCAGCCCTGTGTGTGCAGTAAGGTTCACGCATCACAATCACTAAAAGCAAGGAGCTCGATCTAATGACTGACGCTGGCGCACATCAGCAACATGAAATACACTGCGGATGCTCCATGTGTGACCCTACCCTAAAAGAGGTATTCCCAACTTGACAAAATATGACATCACTTCATAATAGTGGGGGCCCAACCTTTAAAAAGTACCTATCACCATCTAAACTCTCCCTAATCCCCTTCCCCATCTGTCCCTTACTCTAAGTCTGTCCCTGCATTTATTTTTCTTTTAAACCCCCTAAGAATTCCTTTTTTCTCTCTTCTTCGGTAGCTCAGTTCGGAGCACTGTACGAGGGGAGGAATTGGGTGGGACATGGCAGGCGCTGTATAGGGATTGCTGCTGTTCGGACGCATCCAGGAGCACGCCCCCTCCCATAGGCTTGCATTGAGGGAGCGGAGACTTCACGGGGGTGGGGCTGTGATCGCCAGTAATCAGACCCGGAGCAAACATCAAGCTCCGGGGACTGATTGTAACCGGAGTGCTGCGTACAAGATCACGGGGGTCCTCAGCGGCGGGACCCCCACGATCAGGCATCTTATCCCCTATCCCCTATGCTAAGCATTTCCTTAAGCTCTTGAGTTGCAAATAGCATTTACATAGACCATATACTATAACTGATGATCTTAATTATGCCATTAAATGATTTTTAAAGCGTACCGGTCATATCACCCCAAAAAAAAAAAAAAAAAAAAAGCTTCTATACGGTATTCACTAAATCATGCAGATTTGTTAAATGTATTTTTTATGTGTGTAGCTTCTGTATTTGACTCACAAATCCCTCTGTTCTGACATCCACTGCTCAGGAAGGGACGTATCCGAGGCAAGCACTTAGCCTGCCCTCACTCACCATGCATTCACTTCCTCCCTGAGTCTGCTGTGCTGGGTCTCTTCATCCAATCACTGCAGGCTGCTCTGTTTTCAGAAAGGAGTCTGCTAGACAGGACAGGAGTGAGCACAGAGGAGTACTAGTCCCGCCCTCACTTCCTGGACTTTGTCCCAGCCTGTGCTTTAGCTGGGACAAAGATGATGCTGCAGCCGGACAGGATTATGTTCTGGATGGATGGATGGTCTTTTTTAAAAGCCATGATTTCTATAAAAAGGAGATACATTTTCTTATGAAGTATATTAGAAAGGTTTGTTTTGCTAAGATGTACAACATATAAAAAGTTTTTTATTCTGACAGTGCCCATTTAAGTTTTGTGTGATTCCAGTGTCTCTCTCCACTTCTTCACTGACATTTGTCTCTGTTTTGTGATTGAAACTCTGTTGTGCACCCGGTCTGAGCACCGCCAACCCATATGTGTATCCCCCTCTGTGAATAAATCCTCGATTCTTCACTGATGTTTTTTCTTCTCTGCTAAGACTCGCTTAGCCAGTGAATGTCTCTCTTAAAATCTGCAGTACCAGTCTGAGGACGATATGATCGAATGGGCGAAGAGGGAGAGCGAACGAGAGGAACAAGAGAGACTACAGAGGCTAAAGCAACAAGAGCAGGAGGACCTGGAGCTTGCCATAGCGCTCAGCAAGTCCGAGATCTCCGAAGCATGAAACATCCGGAGCATCGGGTGTAATAGTTACAAAACTGTGTAGTTCCTAGAAATATTTAAATAGTTTGCAACCTCTACCTTTGAAGTATTTAAATGTCTCTACAATCCTTGCTTGGCTAGAGAAGTCTCTGGCGGTGAACAGGTAACGTCATCCCTTCGTGTTTTGAACATGGCTGAGGAGTGATACTTGTAAATGCTGTTGTCTGATCTGTGATCCTTAAAGGGGTACTCCGGTGGAAAACAATTATTTTTTTAAATCAACTGGTGCCAGAAAGTTAAACAGATTTGTAAATTACTTCTGTTAAAAAAAAATCTTAATCCTTCCAGTACTTATTAGCTGCTGAATACTACAGAGGAAATTATTTTCTCTCTCTCTCTCTCTCTCTCTCTCTCTCTCTCTCTCTCTCTCTCATTGGAACACAGAGCTCTCTGCTGATGTCATGACCACAGTGCTCTCTGCTGACACCTCTGTCCATTTTAAGATCTGTCCAGAGTAGGAGAAAATCCCCATAGAAAACATATGCTGCTTTGGACAGTTCCTAAAATGGACAAAAATGTAAGCACCGTGGTCATGATGTCAGCAGAGAGCTCTGTGTTCCAAAAAGAAAAGAATTTCCTTTGTAGTATTCAGCAGCTAATAAGTACTGGAAGGATTAAGATTTTTTTATAGAATTAATTTACAAATCTGTTAAACTTTCTGGCACCAGTTGATTTAAAAAAAAAAGAAAAAAGAAGGTTTCCACCGGAGTACTCCTTTTAAGGGAACACTCGAATTAAAAATGAATCCCTGTGTCACGTCTAGTACGGGGCCTAAGAGAGCGGGGCATGACATGTAGATCCTATAAATCTGTGTGTCATCCACTGCCCCCTGCAGGGCCTTTAGTGTACTTACCTGGAGTTGTTCTTTTAAGAAAACCGTGCAGTGTTACCAGTTGCCCCTGTGTTACCGGATGTGATCTAGCCCCAAAATGATTGCTTTAGAGCATTTCTTCCCTACACAAAACGTATCCGCAGTAAACGTATGTCCCTGACTCGTCCTTATTCCCACCCAGTTTTAATGTGTTTTTGTTTTGTTTTTTTATATATTGTTAAAAATATTTTTGCTGCTTGACAATGATTGCCGTCACTTTCCCAGACTCCCAAATTTGCACTGATATATCTTGAGGTTGTTGCGGTTTTTTTTAGACTTCCAATGACCTCATTTTTAACACAAGTCGGGGACATACATGTTTTTTCTTTCTTTTATGGCAGTGGGATCACATCTTCTCCTTCCTTTGGCAGTAGCTTTGTTACATTTGCATGCAACCTGGTCATCCATATAAAGATATGAAAGGCTTATTTATGTCTAGTTTATATCATAATGCAGCGTTCCCCAAACTGTGCCACTCCAGCTGTTGCAAAACTACCACATCCACCATGCCCTTACAGCCTTCGTGATGAATGTTGTAGTCGGCAATAGTTTGAGAGCCATAGCTTGGGATACATGGTCTTAGAGCGTATGTCCAACACTTCGACCCGTGAACTGCAACTAAGTTCAACTAAGTCCTGTTTATTAGAAAAACTAAAATATTGGACTTATGCTTTATAGCGAACAACACTTTCATGCTGCCCGAACCACTTATCATTGAGGCGTTCCCTGGCGGCCTAGATTAAAGCGGTAATTCAGAGGATATTTACAAATCAACTGGTGCCAGAAAGTTATACATATTTGTAAATTACTTCTATTTAAAAATCTTATTCCGTTCAGTACTTATCAGCTGCTTTATACTACAGAGGAAGTTGTGTAGTCCTTTCCAGTCTGACCACAGTGTTCTCTGCTGACACCTCTGTCCATCTCAGGAACTGTCAAGAGCAGGATAGGTTTGCTATGGAGATTTGGTCCTGCTCTGGACAGTTCCTGACATGGACAGAGGTGTCAGCAGAGAGCACTGTGGTTAGACTGGAAAGAACTACGCAGCTTCCTCACAGCAGCTGATAAGTACTGGAAGGATTAAGATTTTTTAATAGAAGTAATTTACTAATCTGTTTAACTTTCTGGCACCTGTTGATTTGAAAATATAATTTTTTGCTCTGGGGTACCCCTGTGATAAATCTAACTTTTTGGTATATGGAGATATCTATCAGTCAAGGCCAGCAGGATAGGGAGAAATCACCAGGGACTTCTGGTTCAGACAGCATGAAAGTAAAGGCTGTCCGGACATGCTGGGACTTGTAGTTTTGCCACAGCTGGAGGCAACCTGGTTGGGTAACACTATGGAAAGGGGACAGTTCACATGGGCCGGTAACAGCCCTTTGACTTGCCCATCAATCAACAGCTGGAGGCACATTGTTTGGAATACACTGGACTAGAGGTTTTACACCAGTGATCCCCAACCCGTGGCTTTCCAGCTGTTGCAAAACTACAACTCCCAGCATGCCTGGACAGCCAAAGGCTGTCCGGGTATGCTAAGAGTTGTAGTTTTGCAACAGCTGGAGGCACACTGGAATATACTGGACTAGAGGTTTTGCACCAGTGATCCCAACCTGTGGCTCTCCAGCTGTTGCAAAACTACAATTTCCAGAATGCCTGGACATCCAAAGGCTTTCCAGGTATGCTAAGAGTTGTAGTTTTGCAACAGCTGGAGGCACACTGTTTGGAATACACTCGATTGGGGGTTTTGCACCAGTGAACTCCAACCTGTGGCTCTCCAGCTGTTGCAAAACCACAACCCCTGAAAGAGCATGCTGGGGGTTGTAGTTTTGCAACAGCTGGAGAGTCACGAGTTTGGGGGGTGCTGTGCTATACACAGTGCCTAATGGTGTTTAGAAGGGTTTACTGTGACAGATGTTACATCTCCGTTCATGTATCATAGGTTTTGCGATAATATAATGTTGGTTGTTGTTCGCTTAACTTATGTTTAGTTACTTTACTTGTAGCAGACACGTGCCTTTTATGTGCAAAAAAAAATATTCTTTTATTATTGGATGCAACTTGAAGCCAGTGCGATATGTTGGGGGTGGTGGGGGGGGGGGGGGGGGGGTAGACCTGCCTTCATCTACCATGTGCCAAATTCCACCCTACAGTATATGGGACATCCTGTATTGCTTCATTATGTTATTTCTTTATAGCAGTGATATCTGACCTATTGCGCTCCAGCTCAGTCATCGGGCAAATATTTAGTTCACTGTACCTGGATACCCCAACCAGAGTAATGAGGCTGGTTGGCGGCCCCACTTGGCACAGAATAGCAAGGGCCCCCTACACCCTTGTTTGGGTCAATAGCATTCAGTCTTTCCAAATACAGAATTACCAGTCCACCCCAGTCTAGGAGAGGCCATTCCGAAATACAGACTGCCCTAAACCAGGCTGCACCTATTTTTCTGAAAATTACAGTATGTAAATGGAATATTACTTAAAGGGGTACTCCGGTAGAATTTTTTTTTATGAACTGGTGCCAGAAAGTTAAATAGATTTGTTAATTACTTCTATTAAAAAATCTTTATCCTTCCAGTACTTATTAGCAGCTGTATACTACAGAGGAAATTCTTTGCTTTTTGAATTTCTTATTTGTCTTGTCCACAGTGCTCTCTGCTGACACCTCTGTCCGTGTCAGGAACTGTCTAGAGCAGCATAGGTTTGCTATGAGGATTTTCTCCTGCTCTGGACAGTTCCTGATACGGGCATCAGGTGTCAAGAGAGAGCACTGTGGACAAGACAAAAAATAAATTCAAAAAGCAAAGAATTTCCTCTGTAGCATACAGCTGCTAAAAAGTACTGGAAAGACAAAGATTTTTTAATAGAAGTAATTTACAAATCTGTTTAACTTTCTGGCACCAGTTGATTAAAAAAAATAAAATAAAAATGTTTTCCACCGGAGTACCCCTTTAGCAATTTCCTGTCCATCTAGTTGCAATATCCCTATATGTGAAGATACAATGTAATCTCCCATACACTGTATAGTGTGCAGCTTTTTGCTAAATTAAAATGAGTAACAGTAAGCCAGTGGTGTCTGCAGCATGCCTGGCTTTTCTTTGCCAGTAACCATCCCCAAAACATTTCAGTAGTTCCATCTGATACCCAAGCAATAGTGTACATGCAAAACTGAATGGGCCCTGGTGGGTGTCATATCTTGTCGATAACCCCTATTTATTGGTTTCTTACTGCTCTATTGTAATATGCAAATATGGATTTCTAAAACAAGACTATGTCACATGTCTTTACCCAGCTGCTTTGTATTTCGTACCTCTATGAAGTCTAGATTGAGCCATAAATAGCAGAAACCAAAAAGGAAAAACCAGAATTGTTGGCCATCTGTTGCCCTGGTCTACTCTGGGCTACTGGTGCTTCTTTACGTGGACTCTGATGTCTATGAAATGATAAATAGGCTTATTCATGCACCTTCAGGCCCATTATCTTCCAATCCCACATGTTATGGTTTCATGCCTATCTACCCCAACACTCTCTTCTCTGAAACTCTTATATATTTGGAAATTTATACTTTTTTTTTTTTAAGTTTTCATGTGTATACAGAATATAAATTAGGCTGTAATGCAGTATTTTCCATCCAGGGTGCCTCCAGCTGTTGCTAAACTACTACTCCCAGCATGTTGGGAGTTGTAGTTTTTCAACAGCTGGAGGCACTCTGTTACTAACACTGCTGTAGGGGGTCGAGATTAAAGAAACATTAAAACTATCAGTGGCTCATTCTGGTATTGCAACTGAGTTGTATGTGCTTGAATGAGAATTAAAGGGATATTCCAGTTTTTTTTTCTTTCTTCAGCCTTTGAGCCAAGATATCAAGTTATAATACTATTTAATTTGCTTCTGTTACCTCCGTGCACCGCTTTGTCCCGTTTTCATGCTCAGGATCACACCCCAAAGTTCTGTAGTGCAAGTCTTTTTATTTTACTGTTGTCTCTGACCTTTCCCAGCATTCCATGCGTCCAGTGACAATAGGTCATAAGTCACATGTTCTTCAGGGGGTGTGGCTGTGCTGCACCCACCCACTGCAGCATAGCCACGCCCCTCTGGAGACCATGTGACTTATGACATATTGTCTCTGAACGCATGGAATGCTGGGAAAGGTCAGAGACAACAGTAACATAAAATAACTGCACTACAGAACTTCCGGGTGTGGATCCGGTGCATGAAAAAGGGACAAAGAGGTGCACGGAGGTATTAAAGCAAGCAAATTAGACAGTAGTATTTCCCTAATATAAAACGAAAATCAGAGTCTATAGGTGGAACACCCCTTTAGGGGTCGGATCACACGTAACACATCCGCAGTGGTTCTCCAGCAGCTGACATTCCCCTCGCTGATTATCCGCCGTAGAATTGTAGCAAGCTGAACATGTTGTTACCCATTGAAGTCAATGGTGGCTTCTGCTTGGGGAATTCTGCAGCAGAAAATCCACAAGCGGATTTTCAGCTATGGGAAACCCACTGCTGATCTGCTGTGTTACCCTACCCTTAAAGGGAATCTGTCAGCAGTTGTGTGCCCTCATAGCTAACAGGGATAAGTGTTAAAACATACCATTCAGGTTGTATGCATGCACCTTGTAGTAGCCCAGGTATAGCTGTTGCAAGTGCCCAGGAGGCGGAGCCTCCATGGTAAGTGCCAAGAGCAGTGTTTTTCCAAACATCGTGCTGCAAGCTGTTGCAAAACTACGACTCCCAGCATGCCTGGACAGCCTTTGGCTGTCCAGGCATGCTGGGAGTTGTAGTTTTGCAATAGCTGGAGGCACGATGTTTGGAAAACACTGGCCCAGAAGGATGAAGGATCCGCCTCCTGGGCACTTGCAATACTGCTATGGGATACATACAATCTGTATTACCTTTACTATTGTTCTAACTCTCCTCTCTTTCTTTTACATGAAAGTTTCAGCAATCGGTGGAAAACTTTTTTATTTTTTATTTTTTAAATCGGCTGGTGCAAGAAAGTTAAACAGATTTGTAAATGACTTCTATTAAAAAAATCTTAATCCTTCCAGTACTTATTAGCTGCTGAATACTACAGAGGAAATTATTTTCTTATTGGAAGACAGCTCTCTGCTGACATCTCTGTCCATTTTAAGAACTGTCCAGAGTAGGAGAAAATCCCCATAGCAAACATATGCTGCTCTGTACAGTTCATAAAAATGGACAGCAGATGTCAGCAGAGAGCACTGTGGTCATGATTAGAGATGAGCGAACTTACAGTAAATTCGATTCGTCACGAACTTCTCGGCTCGGCAGTTGATGACTTATCCTGCGTAAATTAGTTCAGCCTTCAGGTGCTCCGGTGGGCTGGAAACGGTGGATACAGTCCTAGTAAAGAGTCTCTTAGGACTGTATCCACCTTTTCCAGCCCACCGGAGCACCGGAAAACTGAACTAATTTATGCAGGAAAAGCCATCAACTGCCGAGCGGAGAAGTTCGTGACGAATCGAATTTACTGTAAGTTCGCTCATCTCTAGTCATGATGTCAGCAGAGAGCTCTGTGTTCCAAAAAGAAAAGAATTTCCTCTGTAGTATTCAGCAGCTAATAAGTACTGGAAGGATTAAGATTTTTTTTTTTTTTTTTTATAGAAGTAATTTGCAAATCTGTTTAACTTTCTGGCACCAGTTGATTTAAAAAAAAATCAAAATAAAAAAATAATAAGTTTTCCACCGGAGTACCCCTTTAAACCTGCTGACAGTTTACCTTTTTAAGCTTTATAACACATCTGTCTGTATTGTACAATGCAGTAATGGGATTTATATTGGTGAATAATCCCCAAAACAAGGTACATAGTCCTCAACTTGTGAAACCTGTATTGCAAAAGTTTATTTTTTATTTTTTTTTTGTTTAGTTTTTTGTTTTATATGTGATATATATATATATATATATATATATATATATATATATATATATATATATATATATATATATATATATATATATTATATATATATATATATATATATATATATATATATATATTATATATATATATATATATATATATATATATACCCGGGATATACGTGTCATTATACAATGAAGCATGTTCATGTGTGGATGAGAACCCTCCCTTTCCTCCCCATCCCTCCTAAAAACATTTAATGCTATTTTACGTGTACACTAATGTTTTACAGAACTATAGACTCTATTTGTTATAAGGAATACTCTGTGGACCAATATTATTATTATTTGTTATTATGACATGTATATATCTATAATTCAAATACTATATGTTCATCCTACTGACGTACAGCTGTCCAGTGCTGGAATTTTAACCATGACCACTATGGAAAACAAAATAGCAAGGTGTCTCATCCCCTGTGTCTTGCAAAAATTCATATCCTGTCCTTGTGTAACGCGGCACGTGGTTATGAGGATTTCCACGATTCCCGGGATGGACACGAGCTTCTTTTAAGCGACTCCTTTTGTGGTTTTGTTTTTGATTATTATTTTTTTTTTAATATATATATATATATTTTATTGCAGCTCGATGTTGTAATTATGGACATAATGTAAGTACTTAATAAAGTGTAAATTGCTAAAGACTGTTTGCTTCACGGAGGCTTAATTGTTGTGAAAAAGCGACAGGGAAAACCATCCCCTAACATGTTCGTTTTTTGTCGGTACAGCAAATGTTGATGTAAAGTGAGCCAAGAAGATCTCGTAGCCATGCATATGCACGGTGCCATGACAGCCATGCTAGATCCATTTTTCTTGATGACCCCGTTCACTTACCATGGCGTCTGCTGGGGTTCTGGTGTTTTTGACAACAAAAATAGAATGGTGCAGATCTATAAACAGGGTAGTGGAAATGAAGTCTCGGCACTCACAAGTACTCTTGCAGAATCTTTCGGTGTTTATTCACACAAGTGGCATACAGGACGCGTTTCGGCTACACGGCGTTGCCGTGTAGCCAAAACGCGTCCTGTATGCCACTTGTGTGAATAAACACCGAAAGATTCTGCAAGAGTACTTGTGAGTGCCGAGACTTCATTTCCACTACCCTGCTTTAATTTTTGGTCTGCGGGCACCACCTGAGACACGAGTGCCAACTCCATTGGCTCCAGATCAACTGGCTCCAGAACTGGCTCCAGAAAGTTAAACAGATTTGTAAATTACTTCTATTAAAAAATCTTAATCCTTTCAGTACTTATGAGCTGATGAAGTTGAGTTGTTCTTTTCTGTCTAAGTGCTCTCTGATGACACCTGTCTCGGGAACCGCCCAGTTTAGAAGCAAATCCCCATAGCAAACCTCTTCTACTCAGTGCAGTTCCCGAGGCAAGCAGAGATGTCAGCAGAGAGCAGTCTTGCCAGACAGAAAACAACAACTCAACTTCAGCAGCTGATAATTATTGAAAGATTAAGATTTTTTTTAATAGAAGTAATTTACAAACTTTCTGGAGCCACTTGATATATAAACAAAAGTTTTTTCCTGGAATACCCCTTTAATATATGCCAAGGTGACTGGTTGCAACCAGGGGGAATAGCTTTGGAAGATAAAGGACATGATTTCCCGATACTCTGTCCTGAGTTGTTCATGTACATGTGTCCACCCAGTGGTTGTGATGTGAGTTGCAGCCTGTTGAGGGATCTGCAAGCAAGTTGTGATAATGTATTGAATTTGTATCATGAGAAGGCGAAGTGTGAACACATCTGTAGTCACTATACAGTATAGAAGTGGATATTCACTGATGCATATACATAGGGACATACTACACAGCCATGTTGTACAGATCCATGATACATAACCCATCCGTGAGAGAAAAAAAAAGGTATGGTATGTTCCCATACATGCTGTAGTACAGAGATATACTCTTTTGGAAGGTAAGGATTCTCCTTGAAGAGAACAAACTTAAAGGGGTTCTCCACCATAAGGTGATTTTAGAACGTACCTGCCAGACAGTAATGGACATGCTTAGGAAGGATCTGCGCTTGTCTTGGGGCTAAATGGCTATGCTGTGAAATTACCACAACACTGTGGCTAGCTTTTTGTGAACCGGTATTTCCATTTAGAGTTTTCTTCTTTGACTACAAATCCCATAATTCCATTTTCCTCCCTCCCACACATCAGCCACCCCACCCATTGAAACATAAATGAGCTGCATCCATTCAAAAGACCTGTGGTTTTAAATCAGGGTGCCTACAGCTGTTGCATTAGTTGCAGATTGATCTCTCTCCCACCAAGCGATCCCTCCACCCATTGAAGCAGACAGGCTCCCTGTCATCAGCTAACTAGTGAGTCAGGTCTCGGCCGCATTGCAAGCTGGGAAAAATCTGAGACAACAGTCATTTTGTATGCTGTTAAAAATAAATATTGGGGTGAAAATCACAGAAGAATTGTGAGAAAACCGTCACACACAGGTACAGACACTATATTATGACCTACACTAACTTTACAGCCCATGTAGCATAGTCAAAAAATTCCTGGAATACCCCTTTAACCTGTTGAGGACCCAGGGTGTACCTGTACGCCCTGAGTCCACTCCTGTTCTATAATGTGGGGCCACGGCCGAGACCCGTGGCTAATAGCGCGCGGCACTGAAAAACAGTATATAGGAACAAACATCAGTAAAATATTTGTGCATTCAACACTGTTACAATTATGTAACATAATTGTAACCGTGTAGAATGCACAAATATTTTACTGATGTTTGTTCCTATATACTGTTTTTAATCATATTTAACATCTGTAAATGGTTTTATATTGTTTCTCATAATTTTGAATGCTCATTATATAATGTGCTTAGTTCCGCCCACCTTAAGTGGGTGTTTATGTTTGTATATATAGCACTAGAGATGAGCGAACTTACAGTAAATTCGATTCGTCACAAACTTCTCGGCTCGGCAGCTTTCAGGTGCTCCGGTGGGCTGGAAAAGGTGGATACAGTCCTAGGAGACTCTTTCCTAGGAATGTATCCACCTTTTCCAGCCCACCGGAGCACCTGAAAGCTGAACTAATTTACACAGGAAAAGTCATCAACTGCCGAGCCGAGAAGTTCGTGACAAATTGAATTTACTGTAAGTTCGCTCATCTCTAGTGCTATATATACATATCTCTACATCTCTATATAGCACCCCTGGTGCTACTGTGTATGCCAATCTGAGGAAGGCGGAAATACCCTCCGAAACGCGTCATTGGAAGCTCTATTAATAAACGTAGTGCCTCCGGGCACTTTACTTTCCATACATATTCCTGTTTAATTAACCTGGATCTGCGAACTGCGCCTAGACAAGGTTCCGTTTTTCCCCTTTCATTTCTTCTCAGACACCTGAATGGCAGGTAGAAGAAAAAATAGCAAACTGCACTCACCGTGCGTGTTGAAGCTTTATTGTAGCAGATAAATTGAAACCATATTCAGCAGGCAGACACAAGAGGAACGGGGCGCAGGACAGAACTGTTTCGCGCAACTAGCGCGCTTCCACAAGCTGACACTCCAAGTGCTGGTCGTGTGAGACAGTTCTGTCCTGCGCCCCCGTTCCTCCTCTTTCTGCCTGCTGAATATGGTTTCAATTTATCTGCTACAATAAAGCTTCAACACGCACGGTGAGTGCAGTCTGCTATTTTTTCTTCTACCTTCCATACATTGATATCTGCCGCGTATCCTGTATATGTAAATACACCCTAATAAATGCCGTTTTCTGAAATACCCATGTAGTACACCGATGTACTTTATGCGAAGCGGTTAAATGAATTGAGGTCATGTAATTTGTGTTATACAGAACTGATATATTAATCTCTCAAGGAGATCTCCTACGCATTTTCAGAATTTAGTTGTCCTTGTTCTAAAACTTCCAAGGGCTTAGGAGACGCAGCGCTGGAGTATTGGGTCATAATTGTGCAGGATTACTAGATGGAGTTAGGCGGTAAAGATGTGTTCACACTGTGTTTGCCATTACAAATCAGTCTCTAGCTCTAAGGAGGGGTTTCTATGAATATCGATAAAAGGAAATTGATTATAATAAACATCATTGGAAATATTCTTCTCTGACCCTTTAATGCAAAGACTCCATGGACGTCTGAAAGTGTCCTGTGATATCTGGCTCAAAGCCATTAGCAGTCGTGAATTGTGGCCTCCATGGATCAGACTTGTTTTTCCACCACGTCCCGCAGATGATGGATCAGATAGAGATCTAGGCAACGTGGAGGCCAAGTCGCCACCATGAACTGTCATGTTCCTCAAACCCATTGCTGGACAATTTTAACACACATCATGTGAACGTTGCGATGTCAAAACTAGAGATGAGCGAACTTACAGTAAATTCGATTCGTCACGAACTTCTCGGCCTGGCGGTTGATGACTTTTCCTGCATAAATTAGTTCAGCTTTCCGGTGCTCCGGTGGGCTGGAAAAGGTGGATACAGTCCTAGGAAAGAGTCTCCTAGGACTCTTATCCACCTTTTCCAGCCCACGGGAGCACCTGAAAGCAGAACTAATTTATGCAGGATAAGTCATCAACTGCCGAGCCGAGAAGTTTGTGACAAATCGAATTTACTGTAAGTTCGCTCATCTCTAGTCAAAACCATGCAATTAGCATTACCCAATGGAGACAGGCAATCGAAAAAATGAATAAAACTGTATAGCGAGAGAACAGTATACATACTTAAAGGGGTACTCTGCTGCTCAGCGTTTGGAAAAAAACTGTTCCGAACGCTGGAGCCGATGCCAGTGCCGGGAGCTCGCGATGTCATAGCTCCACCCCCTCAATGCAAGTCTATGGGAGGGGGCGTGACAAATGTCACGCCCCCTCCCATAAACTTGCATTGAGGGGGCAGAGCTATGACATCACGAGCGCCCGGCTCCAGCGTTCAGAACAGTTTGTTCCAAATGTTGGGCAGCGGAGTACCCTTTTAAGTATCCAGGCCCTATGGAAACCGAAAGAATACTCTTCTTCTATTAGGCGAATAGACCCTACGGATGGAGTTCTCCTGGTGTGAGCAAACATACACTGGAATATGAATTGTGTCCAGGTAATCAGACCCGGCGTGATGACAGAAGCATTTTGTGGATAATCAGAAGAAATTCACGGTAGGATGTCTGATCGCGGGGGGTCCGGCCACTGAGACCCCCACCACCACCACCAACATAATGTTCAGAATGCCGGGTGGCTGCACGGAGATTGCCTTTTTATAGGAGATAAGATGTCTAGGGGCGGAGTACCCCTTTAATGCATATATTGCAGCCTCGGTATGATACAGAAGTCCCCCAAGTTTACAATAGATTTAGAGAAAGTGTGTCCTCCATTAAAATGTGCGATTAACCCTTATGTCATGACTAAGGGTTATCTTACTCGAAACATGTAGGCCTTGTGCTCTGTATTATGCATAAGATCAGACACCATAATAAGAGGCCCATTTCAGTCCTGGCTATGGGGCCCCCCTTTCTTCTATGTGGGCCACTGCATGTGGAACAACCCTATTGAGATTCACACAATGGAAAGAGAAAAAAATGGAAGGGGATTGCGCCCCTAGTGAAGTACGTTCATGTGGAGGGTGTCAGTGGTGGTTGGAGTTGTACTCACCGGGCAGGGTTGCACTAAGAGCACAACGCCTTAGTAGACTTTACACAATATCCAGGCCTGCAGCCACGGTCCTCTGGAATCAAACTTGTTCTTCCAGTGAAAAGCAGTATACAGGGTAGAAAAAAACGACAGTCTCTGGCGCTGTCTGCTGGAGGTACTTAGGACTATACCACCCTGTATACTACTGAGATTCACGGAACAGATGTACAGTCGAGGAAACGTTAACAAATTTGCACAGTGTGAATGTACTCTTAAACTAAGACTGGGTTCACACCACGTTTTTGCAATACAGTTTTTTATCAGGTTTTTGATTTAAAAAAAAAACGGATTCCTCAAAGCCGGACTAAACTGTATCAAAACGTGTGTACAAAGTTTTATCTGTATACGGTTTGAAAAATGATGCCCGGTTGCATCCGTTTTTTAAGAAAAAAAAAGTATAAGTTTTGAGCTTTTCACTCCATTATGAATAAAATTTCACTTATTTGATTGAAATTCCAAGAAAAAAAACGGAAAAATCAAAAACCGTATGGTGAAAACTGGATGGAACTGTACGCACATACAGGTCTGTACGGTTCCCATTGACTCCCATGTTAACAAAAAAAAGAAAAGACGTATATGGGTCAATACGTTTTTTTACCCGAACCAAAAACCGTGGTAGGCCACAGTTTTCTGTCCAGAAAAAAAAGAATAAAAAAACGTGTGGTTTGAAAAACAGAGACAACCGTATACAATATGGTGCATACGGTTTTGAATGGAAAGTCTATGGCCACTGTTTGCTGTACGGTTGCATACGTTTTTTTTTTTTTTTTTTTAAACGTATCCAAAAACCGTATAAAAAAATCATGGTGTGAACCCAACCTTACAAGTTTTTTTTCTTTCCAAAATGGGATTCTACACTTTAGACTCTTCCTACTTATTTTGCAGGGTCCTTTGACAATTGGCCGATCACAGAGTCACAAGGCGAAGTCACTTTCATGGCCAAAACTTGACATTAGTAAGTAAGATCTGTAGAGGTAAAGCTTTATTTTTATCATGTTCGTGTGTTACCAAACCAAATTTTTACTTTACTGTTACACTATTCAGGTAACTGGGTCAAAAAGTCCTGAAACTTTCAAGCCCAGCATCGAAAAGTTGAGAAGCCACCATAGATTGACTGTGCCCAGGGCTCAAGTCCTGCTTGAACACATGGGAACTAAGTTCCTGCACTTTTTCCACAGCAGGAACACTGTTCCCATTAGCAGGAGTCCTGCAGGACTAGCCCTGGTGTGGAAAACTTGGGTTCGAGACTTGAGTTCCCACACTTGACCACTGACTGTGACCCTCTCCCACCTCTGCTCAGAAGATCCTCTGTGCTGGAACTTGTAGTACTAAATGAAATAATCCTGGCAGTTTTTAATGGCTCTGAGCTGTGACCTTTCTTCTACAAGTCTCATTCTGCCGCAGTTTCCCACAGAACCTTCATATGTCAGTATTTTCCTAAGAAGTCAGGTCTTTTATGCTTTCGGAAGGCATCCTGGCCGCCTACAAAAACAAGGATCTCTTTAAGTCCTTTACCTTGTGCCTTTATTGGTTGGGTAAATTCTGGAAATTCAATATTTGATTTCAAATTTGCAATCTTTTTTTTTTTCTTTCCATTTTCCAGCAGAACCTTTCGTCGCTCCTCGCCGTGTCGCTTTTGCAAACACAACTTGGATTTACCCAGCGTCCGCTTGTTTTTCATACGGCATTGTGGTGTTAGCTTCTACACATGACTTTCCAGGATGTCAACACTGTGAAATGTCATTTACTCTTCTGTAAATTGGTGCTTTGTAGTTACTGAGAAAGTACAACCACCAGTGGGTGGATGCCCGGACTGCCAATAGCTGGTGGGTGGAGTTGCAAAAAAGAAAAAAACGTTTTCACAATTTGCAGCCATAGGGTACGTTCACAAGAGCGGATTTCCAGCTGATTTTACGCTGCGGATCCGCTGGTGAAGGCCCGCTCTATGCTGTCTTTACATGTGGCTGCTCGTAGCGGCAATACGAGCAGACACACTGCAGCGATGTGCGTGGCGTACTCGCACATCGCGGCCACTCCCTGCTCTGAGCTAGGCAGAGAGCTCCCGCGATGTGCGAGTATACTGCACGTCGCAGTGTGTCTGTTCGTAGCGGCGTATTGCCGCTACGAGCAGGCACATGTAAAGACAGCATAGAGCGGGCCTTCACCAGCGGATCGGCAGCGAAATCCTCTGCGAAAATCCGCTCGTGTGAACGTATGCTAAAGTTATAAACTCAAGCCAGGTCTCCAAACTGTGGACCTCCAGCGGTTGCAAAACTACAACTCCCAGCATGCACGGACAGCCTTTGGCTGTCCGTGCATGCTGGGAGTTGTAGTTTTGCAACAGTTTGAAGACTACTGGAATAGAGCATCATAAACTTCATAAACTTGGTGTCTTGCTGGCCGGAACTTATAGCGAGCACCTGTAATCTTAAAGGGGTACTCCTGTACTTATTAGCTGCTGAATACTACAGAGGAAATTATTTTCTTTTTGGAATTCTCTCTGATGACATCACGAGCAGAGTGCTCTTTGCTGACGTCATTATAATAATAACGCTTTATTTATTGTTGTCCTTAGTGGGAATTGAACCCAAGGCCCCAGCACTGCAAGGCAGCAATGCTAACCACTGAGCCACCATGCTGCCCTTAGCATACATCTGCTATGCATGGTTACTAAAATGGACAGAGATGTCAGTAGAGAGCACTGTGCTCGTGATGTCATCAGTGTTCCAAAAAGAAAGGAATTTCCTCTGTAGCATTCAGCGGCTAATAAGTACTGGAAGGATTAAGATTTTTTAATAGAAGTAATTTACAAATATGTTTCACTTTCTGGCACCAGTTGATTTAAAAGAAAAAAGGTTTTCACCGGAGTACCCCTTTAAATGGAATTTGTCAGCAAATTTTCATTTGCAGGAGAAATTAAAAGAGTGCACCGGCAAAAATGAAATTATCCCCTTCCCTGTGGAGCTGATCGCAGGGGTGGTCCAACCACTGCACCCCCCCCCCCCCCCATGGGAGCGCCGATGATGCCGTAGAGCTGTACTGGGGTCTTTTCGGCACTTCCATAGGAATGAATAGAGTGTGTGCCGGCTGCTGCACAAGCTCCTCACTGAGTGCCGGGTCCTGTACCCCAGCGGTCAGACCCAAGCCCCCCCCTACGATCAGCTACTTATCCCCTATTCTATCGATAGGGGACAAGTTATTCTGTGCCTAGTCAATCCTTCAACACAAAAAGGTAAGTATGGTATAGTATGTTATGAAAGTGCAGAATTATTTTGTATTATCTACTACCATTATCTGTTCACTTTCAACGCCATACTGCTCATATATGGTGCTAAAATGGCCTACTATAAACTGCACCTTCTACATTAACCTATGGACATTATCAACACAAAGACCAGGAGCCTGCAGTAGACTCTACTTCAAAATTATTGTTTTCTTGTTTGTCCTTTTTTTTTCTGTTTGTTAAACTTTCGAAAAGTTGTTGTATAGATATGATGTTACAACATCTATTTGACTCTAATAGAAAAACACTGTTGAAGGGGATAAGTTATTTTTTTGACAGAGATCTCCTTTAAAGGGGTACTCCGGCGCTTAGACATCTTATCCCCTATCCAAAGGATAGGGGATAAGATGCCTGATCGCGGGGGTCCTGCCGTTGGGGACCCCCGTGATCTTGCACGCCGCACCCCGTTAAAGTCAGTCCCCCTCAGGGCACTCTCAGTTGTAACTATTAAAGGAGTACTGCCACGAAAAATAACTTATGCCCTATTCACAGCAAAGGGGATAAGTGGCATATCACCTGAACGTGCCCCAGCTTTCTGAGAGGAGCACTTGCAGGGGACGGCACGCGCTCCATTCATTTCTACTGGTGCGTAGGAGATGCCCGAGTACATAGAGAATGAATGGAGCGCGTGCCGACCCCATTGCTCCTCTCAGAGAGCCGGCGGGGCATGTTGAGGAGATTGTTGGGGGTCCCAGCGGTCAGGCCCCCCGTGATCTGACGCTGTTCTCTGCCCTGTGGAAGTTACTTTTCGTTGAAGTACTCCGTACTCCCATTCATACTTCGGAATTTTCGTTTGCGGAATTCATTCCACAAGCGGAAATTCAGGAGTGTGAATGGGAGTGCGGAATCCCATAGAGGTCTATGGGCTTTAATTTGAGGCGGAATTCCGCAAGCGGAAATTCTGCCGTGTGAATAGACCCTACAGCACACACAGTGTTCTGGTGCGCTTCGGTCCAGATCAGAGCCTTTTTCAAATGCATTTTGATTTTAAACGTCTTCTTTCTTGCGGCTTGGTTTCCACCTGGCAGTTTTTTATTTATTTTTTATTTTTAAAGCACCAAGTCCGTTTTTGAGCCAAAGCCAGAAGTGGATCCAGCAAGAAGTAGAAGTATATTTCCCATCTCTTTTAAATTCACTCTTAGTTTTGGCTCAAAAACTGAAGGGGCTGTTTTCCAAAAAAAAAAAAAAAATACTGCCAAGTGGAAACCCAGCTCTAAACATATCTGTTAATATGTAACCATGATGAATTTACAAGGTACTTTAAATTACATGACATTCAATAAAGTAGTAAAACATTTCAATCTTCTGGCTGTTCATTGTGGTATATCCTGGACATGAGCACCACATCTCATATTGCGTGTTGACAGACTGCATCTCCTTAGGACTTTTTTAAATGGGCACTCTCATTAAAACAAATTTTTGCTATTGCACTTCTTATGGTAAATAAAAAAATGAAGTTTTCTATGTTTTATTTGTGTTTAAAAAAGCTGCCACTAGGTGTCTCCCTACATGTCCATAGCACATTTCCCCCCCCATTTCTTGCACAGACTCTGGACTCCTGCTGGCCTGGCAGAAGTTCAAAATCAGGAAATGCAGTCTGGAGTGCTGAGGGGGGGGGGGGGGAGCCTTAGCCAATCATAGCTCATCTCACACTGAACTGCTCTGGGCTGTGTTTAGCAGAGTGAGGGAGGAAGTTCTCCCCTGTATGGCTTCAGATGATGTCCCGCCTGCTTGGGAACGCCCCTTCCCAGTCTGTCTGAGACTGAGCAGAATAGACAGAGCAATATCAAAGTAGAAAACTAACAAATAATAAAAATAAAGGCAGGGGGGTGATTTATCATGATGGGACAGTGAACTGGGAGGAATATAACATTTTACAAAATCATGAGAGGTACTCTTTGAAGAACTATGAGAAATAGTCTTTGCAAGTTTAAGGGTTACATGGTCAGATGGCAGCACAGAGTTAAGCTGTTCACAAGACCCATCATTCCTAGAAGCCCCTTGTATTAGCAGGTGTGGATCATTTCCATACATTTGTCCATATAAAGGGTAATGTATATTGATGTAAGACACCCACACTTCTCCAAAACATTCAAAGACCTTGAGATCAGCAGTCTGGGACAAAATTCTACCGCAATACATATTTTAAAGTCTTGCCCTATTTATTAAAACATTTAAGCCCCCCCCCCCCCCCCCCCCCATCCCTTTATAAGTACAGAGGGATCTATGAGGAATCGCGGCTAATAGATCTGATGCGTGGAGTCTTGGATTTCTCTTCTCTTCCACATTTTTCTCCTGGGATTTTGCATTTAGTAGAACAAACTGCTTACTCAGCAATAAACGCTGTAACATCAGTTTAGATGAAATAGAGATTCTGGTTTAGGCCTGAAGCTAATTGTGACATAGAAATCCATATTTCCTTTTACCCTATTACCATGTAGAGAATATCTCTAGTTACTGATGTATAACTCTGTGAAGAATGTCATTGAGGATACAGAATCTTAACCCCTTAAGGGGTTTCAGGTTTTGCACTTTCGTTTTTTCCTTCTTACTTTTTAAAAGTCATAACCCTTTCAATTTTGCACCAAAAAATCGATATGATGTAATGACATCAGTCATTTTACACAAAAATCTACAGTGAAACGAAAAAAAATGATTGTGCGACATAATTGAAGAAAAAACGTAATTTTGTAAATTTTGGGGGCTTCCGATTCTACGAAGTACATTTTTCGGTAAAAATGACAGCTTATCTTTATTCTGTAGGTCCATACGATTAAAACCTTATGTAGGTTTGATTTTGTCGTACTTCTGGAAAAAATCATAACTATATGCACGAAAATTAATACATTTCTCCTAGTTAAGAAAAGACACCAGGGTGGGATGGGACTCCCAGATGTTGAACAATGGCATAAAGTGATACACCTTCAGAGATGGGCCGAAATACTTACCTCATCTAGTCTCCTACAGGGCAACTCTCTAGAACTTACCAACTGACCACCCCGACTGGTGACCTAGATAGGGTTATTTTGCTCCCTTCTAGACCTATCCTATCTAAAATTACCAACCCTCTTCTGCAAGGCACACTCACTTAAAAAGGCGTACAATAGGAGGGTGCCCATACACAAAACCCTCAAACCTATGTTGTCTCCAGGGCTACCCAGCTCCTTACTACCCTACGTACTCCACCCTGACACACATACGCCAGACAAGATGTGGACCTTGTTGAAAGATGTACCCCTTATGGACCTTTGCAAAGGTGGTCAACCCCCGACCCAGGCACACTTAGAGTCGCTTATTCCTCACGCTACCCTTAATTTTCTCTAGACGTACATGGTGAGAAGGACGTGCACATCATTGTTGCGGGTGTATGGTGTCGAAGATGACTTATCATGGCTTGAGAAATTGGCCTTTGCCTCAACTCCCTCTGTGAATAAACCAAATCTTGCTACTTTTCGTAATTACTACTTAACAGATTTAACGGGTTCCTCGCCTCTCTTTCTCTTCTCCTGGGAGAAGGAATTGGGCGGGACACTAAGCGCAGAAGAGAAAGGAAAAATTTTGGCTAATTCCTAAGGATTTTCCAGGTGCGTACACCTGCAAGAGGGGCACTACAAATTATTGACAAGATGGTATTGCACACCAGAGTTGCTTCACTCCTGGGGCCTGGCGCCGAATGCTCTATGCTGGAGATGCAAAACGGATAAAGGCTCACTCACATCTGGTGGGACTGTAAAGTCTTAACTACCTTTTGGAGAGAGATCAATGAAGCTATCAATGCGGTGGTAGGCTCCAGGGTGTTACCGACTCCTGCTCAAATCTTTCTAGGCCTGTCCAACCCTACTTGCCCCCTCTCTAGAAAAACACTAGTAGCACATCTACTGGCCGAAGCCAAGGCTCTGATCCCCTTACACTGGTTGCACCCTGAACCCCCTACGAAACAGGAATGGATTTGTAAGGTTTCACACATCTGTCGGATGGAGGAACTTTCCAGTTGGTCTGATCAAACTCATACCCAATTTCTCCTCATATGGTCCCCATAGAAAGCTTATAGAAACTCTTCACCGTAACATGGCTTTCATATACATCGTCTGGGCACTTCTGCAACCCAACATGGCAGCATTATCTACTATGCGCTTCCAATAGATTCACTTAGGTCTTCCACTTCTTCGTTATGCTGGTTCTACTAGCACGCTGCTCAAGTCTTTTTCCTTTCCTTACCTTACCTCCCCTTCCCTCCCCTATTCCCTCTCCCCCTTTCTGGCTCCCCCCCCCCCCCCCCCCCGGTGTGTGTTTGTTTAGCCCCCTCCGCTCCCTGCCCCCCCATCCCTTTCTCTCCTCTCCTCTTCCTCAGTTGTCTGTCCTACCCTCTAGCCATTATGCTTCATTCCCACTATAACAACATTCCCAATCTATCCTCCTCTCCCCCTCTCTCTTGCATTAATATACTTTATCTTATCCTCCCTTGAGGTCACTTTCTTTTCTCCTCTACTCCTCTTCTTCACATAGCCCCCACACGCTACTTCTAGAGACTCTGTTTCTCACCCTTTTTTTTTCTTCTCTTTTCCTGTTCTTCTTCTACCGTTTATCTATCTAGTTTACTACAGCGCCGGGCTCCTATGGTGGGAAACAGGGATGGGTAGTTAAAACTTTTTGTTGACCCCTTAGTGGGTCTACTCCTTGACTCCCATGGACGAGCCAAACTGTTCTCATGTTTTCTTGTTGTGTACTTGGCAATTGTTTTCCATTGTATTGTTGTCTCTGCTTTGTAGACACATTGCCTTACAATTCTTTCTCTTGTTATATTGAAAAATTTTAATAAAGAATTGATAAAAAAAAAAAAGAAAATTAATACTTTTAATATTGTCATCTGCTGACCCTCTTTTTTTTTTTTTTTTCCACGAATTGGGGCGGTATGAGGGCTCATTTTATGCGCCGTGATCTGAAGTTTTTATCGGTACCATTTTTGTATTGATCGGACTTTTTGATTGCTTTTTATAAAAATGTTATGGTATAAAAAGGTGACGCCATTGACCGTGCAGTTTAATTAATTATATATTTTTATAGATCGGACATTTACGCACGCGGCGATACCACATATGTTTGTTTTTATTTACACTTTTGTTTAAATTAGAAAAGGGGGTTGATTCGGATTTTTCTTAGGGAAGGGGTTAAATCACATTTATTAACTTTTTTTTAAAACTTTTTTTATGCAGTGTTATAGCCCCCTCTAGGGTCTGTAACATGGCATACACTGATTGCAGGCACTGTTCAATGCATTGCCATAGGAATGCATTGATCAGTGTTTTCTGCGCTTGATTGCCCAAGCCTGGATTTCAGGCTTGGAGCAATCAAACGCCGATTGGACAGCCGGGAGCAAGGTAAGACACCTCCCACTGTCCTCTCAGCTGTTCGGGACGCCACGCTGAAATTTCACCGCGGCGGTCCCAAACAGCTCCACTGAGCTAACCGCCAGTGTATTCTCCCGTTTTAGACGCCGCAATCAACTTTGTTAATACCGGACATCAGCCCGATTGGCGATGTCCGGTATTAGCTGCTGGTCCTGGTTGCTGATAGAAACCGTGACCCCACAGATACTAAGCACGCTTCAAAGATCGGGAGCCGGCCACAGGATGTAAATATATGTCCGTGGCCGTTAAGGGGTTAAAGGGGACCTGTCATGTTGAGAATACAGTTTAATCTGCAGGCAGCATGTTGTTTAGCAGAAGGAGCTGAGCAGATTGATATCCTAGATTTTTTTTTCTACAAATCTATAAAGTCATTTATTAATGTCTTTTATTAAAGTCTCTACTGATTCTGAGCTAAGTAGTCATGAGGGTGGTTCTCCTGTGTTATGTGAGCATATTGAGAGCTGTCACGGTAGGAATGGTCACATGACTACAGGGTGGGCCATTTATATGGATACACCTTAATAAAATGGGAATGGTTGGTGATATTAACTTCCTGTTTGTGGCACATTAGTATATGTGAGGGGGAAAACTTTTCAAGATGAGTGGTGACCATGGCGGCCATTTTGAATCCAACTTTTGTTTTTTCAATAGGAAGAGGGTCATGTGACACATCAGACTTATTGGTAATTTCACAAGAAAAACAATGATGTGCTTGGTTTTAACTTAACTTTATTCCTTCATGAGTTATTTACAAGTTTCTGACCACTTATAAAATGTGTTCAATGTGCTGCCCATTGTGTTGGATTGTCAATGCAGCCCTCTTCTCTATATACTACTATATACACCGCAGGAGAAATGCTAGCACAGGCTTCCAGTATCCATATATACTGCTATATACTACTATATACACCGCAGGAGAAATGCTAGCACAGGCTTCCAGTATCCGTATACACTGCTATATACTACTATATACACCGCAGGAGAAATGCTAGCACAGGCTTCCAGTATCCGTATACACTGCTATATACTGCTATATACACTGCAGGAGAAATGCTAAAACAGGCTTCCAGTATACATATACACTGCTATATACTACTATATACACCGCAGGAGAAATGCTAGCACAGGCTTCCAGTATCCGTATACACTGCTATATACTGCTATATACACCGCAGGAGAAATGCTAGCACAGGCTTCCAGTATCCATATACACTGCTATATACTACTATATACACCGCAGGAGAAATGCTAGCACAGGCTTCCAGTATCCATATACACTGCTATATACTACTATATACACCGCAGGAGAAATGCTAGCACAGGCTTCCAGTATCCGTATACACTGCTATATACTACTATATACACCGCAGGAGAAATGCTAGCACAGGCTTCCAGTATCTGTAGTTTCAGGTGCTGCACATCTCGTATCTTCACAGCATAGACAATTGCCTTCAGATGACCCCAAAGATAAAAGTCTAAGGGGGTCAGATCGGGGTCAGCTCATCAGTGGGGGTGCCAGGAGTCATACCCTTGTCGGATCTTACATTAAAGGAGTATTCTGCTGCTCCGAACTTTTTCGAACACAGGAGCCAGTGCCGGGAGCTCGTGAAGGCATAGCTCCGCCCCCTAATGATGTCAGCTCCACCCCTCAATGCATGTCTATGGGAGGGGGCGTCACGCCCCCTCCCATAGACTTGCGTTGAGGTGGCGGGGCTATGACGTCACAAGTTCCCGGCTCCAGCATTCGGAACGGTTTGTTCCAAATGCTGAGCAGCGGAGTACCCCTTTAATGGCCTCAATATCCTTTTTTATTTTCTTGAAATACATTACCAAAGATAGTAATTATGAATGAACACATTTATATGCTGCTACAAATGCCACATTTTATTATAAAATATTTGCTTAACCCCTTAAGGACGCAGGGTTTTTCCATTTTGGCATTTTCATTTTTTCCTCATCACCTTCTAAAAATCATAACGCTTTCAGTTTTGCACCTAAAATTCCATATTATGGCTTATTTTTTGCGCCACCAATTCTACTTTGCAGTGACATCAGTCATTTTACCCACAAATCTATGGCGAAACGGAAAAAAAATTCATTGTGCGGCAAAATTGAAGCAAAAATTTCATTTTGTAACTTTTGGGGGCTTCCGTTTCTACGTAGTACATTTTTCGGTAAAAATAACACCTTATCTTTATTCTGTAGGTCCATATGGTTAAAATGATACCCTACTTATATAGGTTGGATTTTGTTGTACTTCGGAAAAAAACATGTAGGAAAATGTATACGTTAAAGATTCTCATCTTCTGACCCCTATAACTTTTTTATTTTTCTCTGTACAGGGTGGTATGAGGGCTCATTTTTTGCGCCGTGATCTGAAGTTTTTATCGGTATCATTTTTGTATTGATGGGACTTTTTGATCACTTTTTATTCATTTTTTCATGATATAAAAAGTGACCAAAAATACGCTATGTTGACTTTGGAATTTTTTTGCATGTACGTAATTGACCGTGCGGTTTAATTAACAATATATTTTTTATAGTTTGGACATTTCCGTATGTGGCGATACCATATATGTTTATTTTTATTTACACAGTTTTTTTTATGGGAAAAGGGGGGTGATTCAAACTTTTATTAGGGAAGCGGTGAAATGACCTTTGTTAACTTATTTTTTTAACTTTTTTTTTTTTTTTTTTTTTTTTGCAGTGCTATAGCTCCCATAGGGGGCTATAACACTGCACACACTGATGTTTTACCCTGATCCCTGCAAAGCCATTGCTTTGCATGGATCAGTGAGATAGGGGCTCGATTGCTCAGGCTTGGAGCAATCAAACGCCGATCGGACACGACGGAGCATGGTAAGGGGGTCTCCACTTGCGTCCTAGCTGATCGGGACATCGCGGTTTTATCGTGATGTCCCGATCAGCCCGACTGAGCTCTGCCAGGAAGCGTTTACTTTCACTTTCAGATGCGGCGGTCAACTTTGATTACTGCGTCTGAAGGTTAATAGCGCACAAAGATCGGTGCCGCATGCTATTAGCCCAGGGTCCCGGCTATCATTAGCACCTGGGACCAACCCGGTGTGATGCGGGGTCACGGTGTGACTCTGTTTTAAACACTGGGACCGGGTGTAGGGTGTACAGGTACGCCCTACGTCCTTAACAGGTTAAAGAATAGATGTCACCAAACTAAACTTGTTCCTTATGTAATTATAAGACACTTTGCTATTTACTTGATGTTATTCTAAATTCTCAACCTTTATATGTTTTTAATGTGGTTGCTAAAACGGCCACTAGGTGGCTCTGTTCTGTTCCCTGCACAAGTCAAACAGTTAGTTTGGTCTCCTCCCAGCCTGGCAGGGGACCAAACTCAGGAAGTGCATGCAGGACATGGCGGGGCACAGCTCTCGCAGGCTTCAGTGACGTCACGCCTGCTGGGGAACACCCACTTTGTCGTGCCAGGAGCTCACACAGTGTGACAAGGGGAAAGATATGATACACAGCTTTTTAAAGCTCGGAAAAACATTTTGAGGGCAGGAAGGGAGTTAGGAATAGTTAGAGAATATAATCTGTGTTAGTTTAGAAAATATGGTTTGATGACAGGTACTCTAAAGGCTCGAATTATAAAACTGTAGAGTCCATTGTCATCAGCCTCACCCACTCACTTACCTGCTGGTACAAGCGTATAGTGCGGACTAATGGACTTTACTGATTTGTAATCAGAGCCTCCATTTTTCGACTGTGCCCCAAAATGTCACATAGCAAATGAGGCAGCTTTGTGTACTCGGGGAGTACCCTAGTCCTCAGTGTACCTTGACGTCCAGCCTGCATCTTCCAGGTTAACACTCTCATGTTCCTCCTCTTGTAAAATTTGGCACACAGTGTCAATGGTACATTCTCTGCTTCCGTATTTAGCGCCACAGCCGCGGCCATCTTTGCAGCTTGTCAGAGAGATCTCACAGGGGGGAGATTGGGGGAGATTTATCAATGTCTGTGTGAGGTAGAAATCATTTAAACACTAGAGTTGGCGCCAGGAGCTTGTGATGTCATAGCCCTGCCCCCTCATGATGTCCCGCCCCGTCCCCTCAATGCAAGTCTCTGGCTGCCACGCCCCCTCCTATAGACTTGCATTGAGAGGGCGGGGCTATGACATCATGAGCTCCCGGCGCCGTCTCCAACGTCCGGAACAGTTTGTTCCAAAGGCTGAGCAGCGGAGTAACCCTTTAAACCATGTCAGTGCTTTCTATGTTTTGTATGTCTGTGCAAAATTTATCAACCGTGCGCAAGCTCAAGCATAGACATTCCTTCATGTTTCTACCGTCTGACATATTGGTACGCGCACTCCTCGTTGTTCTATATTTGCGCAAAATCTGTTGCCTTTGCGCAAAGTTTTAATATCTAAACAAAAAATGCGCAATAGTAAATTAGTGTGTAAAGCATCTTTCTTTCAAGTGTGTAGAGAACATCGAAAAAGGTTCTATCAAAAAAAGAAGCACAAAAAAGATGCAATGAAAGTTTTGCAACAGCTGGTGGCACCCTGATTGGGAAACACTGGTCTACCTGCTGCCTGCCCTATATCTCTGACCATTTATCATTATAAGAGACCTTGTTCTTGGTCTGTCTACTGTATTGAAAGATCTTTCCCTGACCTCAGCCTACCTGACTATATTGTCTACCCTGACCTCAGCCTACCTGACCACATTGTCTACCCTGACCTCAGCCTACCTGACTATATTGTCTACCCTGACCTCAGTCTACCGGACTATATTGTCTATCCTGACCTCAGTCTACCTGACTACATTGTCTACCCTGACCTCAGACTACCTGACTACATTGTCTACCCTGACCTCAGTCTACCTGACTACATTGTCTATCCTGACCTCAGTCTACCTGACTACATTGTCTACCCTGACCTCAGTCTACCTGACTACATTGTCTACCCTGACCTCAGTCTACCTGACTACATTGTCTATCCTGACCTCAGCCTACCTGACTACATTGTCTACCCTGACCTCAGTCTACCTGACTACATTGTCTACCCTGACCTCAGCCTACCTGACTATATTGTCTACCCTGACCTCAGCCTACCTGACTATATTGTCTACCCTGACCTCAGCCTACCTGACTACATTGTCTACCCTGACCTCAGCCTACCGGACTACATTGTCTACCCTGACCTCAGTCTACCGGACTATATTGTCTACCCTGACCTCAGTCTACCTGACTACATTGTCTACCCTGACCTCAGTCTACCTGACTACATTTTCTACCCTGACCTCAGCCTACCTGACTACATTGTCTACCCTGACCTCAGTCTACCTGACTACATTGTCTACCCTGACCTCAGCCTACCTGACTATATTGTCTACCCTGACCTCAGTCTACCTGACTACATTGTCTACCCTGACCTCAGTCTACCTGACTACATTGTCTACCCTGACCTCAGTCTACCTGACTACATTGTCTACCCTGACCTCAGCCTACCTGACTATATTGTCTACCCTGACCTCAGTCTACCGGACTATATTGTCTACCCTGACCTCAGTCTACCGGACTATATTGTCTACCCTGACCTCAGTCTACCTGACTACATTGTCTACCCTGACCTCAGCCTACCTGACTATATTGTCTACCCTGACCTCAGTCTACCGGACTATATTGTCTACCCTGACCTCAGTCTACCGGACTATATTGTCTACCCTGACCTCAGTCTACCTGACTACATTGTCTACCCTGACCTCAGCCTACCTGACTATATTGTCTACTCTGACTTTGGCCAGCCAGACCCTTCTGCTGCTATAGTACAGTGCTTGTATTAGTTAGAGCAGTGGTTCCCAATCAGTGTTGTAGTTTTGATACAGCTGAAGGCATCCTGGTTGGGAAACACTGAGAGGGTAGAGACCTGGGGATTCCAGATCCCTTTATTGGGGTTGAGTCGTGAAAACCTGGGAATTCTCAAGTCAAATCCGTTGCAATTTAGGGCATTTACATCTGTCTAGGTAGGCCTGGTTTCAGCAATACAATAATGTCATTTTTTTTTTACTATAATGGCACTGATCAAAATGTGCCTATTCATCATGAAGTGGGAGGTACATATCCATCTACTACTTATTTCTGCTGCGTTTACACGTTCTGACAGAACGGGGCCTTCAGCTAATTTCAATTAAAAAAATATATATATATATATATATGAAGAAATTGGAATCCTTATAAATACCAATGCATTGTTTTGCAGAAGGAATTAAATTGGATATGACTTTCCATTTTTAGAATCTACTTAAGGGATATTCCATTTTTTTTTTTTTTTTAATGGTGGCATATCTCTAGGCCAGTGGTCTCCATACTGTGGACCTTCAGATGTTGCAAAACCACAACTCCCAGCATAGCCAACAGTTGTCTGGGCATGCTTGGAGTTGTAGTTTTGTAACAGCTGGAGGTCCACTGTTTGGAGACCACTGCTCTAAGCTATGCCACCACTTTATGTCCTATAGGTAATCCATTCATATGAATGGGCCAGCAGCAGTCCCTGTAATAAGGAAAGCTTTGATATTTCAGAGAGTTATTTCAAAAGTTTTGACCGCTCGGTGTCTGACGGTTTAGACCCCAACCTATCTCTAAAACGAGCAACGAGAAGCATTTGGCTTCAATCCATAGAGTTGTGCAGTCTCTGCACAAGATGAGCGCCAATACAAGTTCATCGACTCCCATGACTAAGGGTGCGTAGACACCAGAAACTCGTTGGAATTTGAAAGATCCAGCCATACTTCCTGAGACAGCAGAGGATGATGTATCATCATGGGACAGTACAATTTGTGACCACACTATGGGGGAGAATTGTCAAAACCTGTGTAGAGGAAGAGTATTGCAGTTGCCCATAGCAACCAGATTGCGTCTTTCATTTTTAAATGAAAAATGAAAGAGGCCATCTGGTTGCTATGGGCAACTGCACCACTCTTCCTCTATACAGGTTTTGATAAATCTTCCCTTATATTATGTTATATACCTTGGGGATGATTTATTTAAAAAAAAAATTCTCATGCCAGAAAACCCCTTAAGGCTGCGTTCACACTGAGTAATTCAAGAGGAATTTACTCGAGTAATTTCTCTTGAATTTTCTGCTTAGAAATAATTAATATCTGCTTTGCCATTGACTTCATTACTCTGCACTGTTCACACTGTGTAAATTCCGTCCCGCTAGAAGAAAGAACATGTTCATTCTTCTTGCGGGATAGGCGAGCAGAAGTCCATTGAGGTCAATAGTAAAAATGTTCACGCTTGAAATCATTTGCGCGCAGAATTTGCACACAAAAAAAAAATAAAAAGGGAAATTGGTGGTTGTAGTCCAGCAAAAAAAAAAAAAAAAAAAACAGTTTCCTCCTATATTCTGCATGGCAAATCTGCATTAATTCTGCACGATTTTCACGCAAATTTCGTGCAAAAAAACTTAAATTCCGCAAGGAATCCTCTCCTATTCCTCAGTGTCAATGCTCCCTAAGGGTGCATTCCCACAGGGCGTATACGCAGCGTATTTGACGCTGCACAAAATTTATGGCAGCAGCGGGAAATACGCTGCATATTCCTCGCTCTCTATACACACAGGGCTTTCCGGCGGTAGCCCTATGTGTGCAGTGAGTTTTGGAGGCGGGGCCGTGTGCCGGCGTGACTGTGATGCATGGCCCCGCCTCCAAAACTCACTGCACACATAGGGCTACTGCCGGAAAGCCCTGTGTTTATAGAGAGCGAGGAATGCGCAGCTTATTTCCCACTGCTGCCATAAATTTTGCGCAGCGTTAAATACGCTGCGTATACGCCCTGTGGGAATGCACCCTTAAAGGAAATTTTCTAATCTCTAAGTGGTTATATACCCTCCCATTGTGTCATAAGCAGTGGACAGGGTCATAGGTCGATTTAGCAAAACAGAAAATACAGTGCTCCCCCAAGTTACAATATTAATCGGTTCCAGGATGACCATTGTATGTTGAAACCATTGTATGTTGAGACCATAACTCTATAGAAACCTGGTAATTGGTTCTAAAGCCACCAAAATGTCATCCTAAATTGGAAAAAAAATGAGGATTAAACAAAAATAAGTAGATGACTAATATAAATAAAGCAAGTCCTTACATATAAAAGTAAGAAAGATCTGCTGGGAGCTGTAATCACTGTCTATGTAGAGGACAGGAGCTTCTTCAGGATCCTGTACAGTACACACAATGTCCTAAAAAAGTAACATGGAGCCGCCCTCACCTGATGTCCAAAGGAGCAGATAACCCTGGCACAGGTAAAGAGTACAGAACATGTAATACCTCCCTGTACTGTAGGGGGTGCTACCAGACAGCCAGTCAGTGCATGCACTTCAGTAATACAGGTAAAGAGTACAGAACATGTAATACCTCCCTGTACTGTAGGGGATGCTACCAGACACCAGTCAGTGCATGCACTTCAGTAATACAGGTAAGGAGTACAGAACATGTAATACCTCCCTGTACTGTAGGGGGCACTACCAGACACCAGTCAGTGCATGCACTTCAGTAATACAGGTAAAGAGTACAGAACATGTAATACCTCCCTGTACTGTAGGGGGCACTACCAGACACCAGTCAGTGCATGCACTTCAGTAATAAAGGTAAAGAGTAGTACAGAACATGTAATACCTCCCTGTACTGTAGGGGGTGCTACCAGACACCAGTCAGTGCATACACTTCAGTAATACAGGTAAAGAGTAGTACAGAACATGTAATACCTCCCTGTACTGTAGGGGGTGCTACCAGACACCAGTCAGTGCATACACTTTAGTAATACAGGTAAAGAGTAGTACAGAACATGTAATACCTCCCTGTACTGTAGGGGGCGCTACCAGACACCAGTCAGTGCATACGCTTCAGATATACAGGGGTTTTACCAGTAAAATGTCCATTCTGATTGGTCGGTTCTTCCAGCCATTGACACGTTTCGCAGATCTGGACTGTCCGTACATTGTATGTTGAGTCTGGTTTCAAGTTACAATGGTCCAGAAAAGACCATTGTATGTTGAAACTATTGTGTGTTGAGGCCATTGTAAGTTGAGGGATCACTGTAGTAGAAACAGTAATGGAAATACGCTATGTAATGACAATATAGCCAGTGTTTTTCAACCAGTGTCCCTCCAGCTGTTTTTGGTTATGCTGTACAATATTTTATATATGTATAATCCAGTTTTTCCCAACCAGGGTGCCTCCAGATGTTGCAAAACTTCAACTCCCAGCATGCCTGGACAGCCTTTGGCTGTCCAGGCATGCTGGGAGTTGTAGTTTTGCAACATCTGGAGGCACCTTGGTTGGGAAACACTGCTATAATCCATTGCGGGGTGGGTGACCACATGCACTGGTCATATATATGGAGATCCTGCTCTACCAATCGTCCGAATTTGTGCAGAAAACTTTACGAATCACATGACTCAGTATTTTAGATGTTATATAAAGTTCAGGGCATTGTTCCCCCGTACATCAGCCAATGTCGGCTATATCCAGCTTGGGACAAACAGGAAATTACTGTCACACTCTCTTTTGTCATCATCCCTGTAATTCTCTACCGGGGAGGGGAATCACATGACAAAATCACGTTCCCAGCCATGACGGCGACTTCTAGGATTCTGCTGACTGTATGATGATGTCATTTACAGAGCGCCAGGCAATCTTTTAGGAATCAAAAAAAAGTTTTCCCCTAACAACGCTGGTCACTTTTTTACTTAATCAGCCAACTCTATGCATTTAGGCATGTAGATGTGGTCAAGACAACTTGCAGAAGTTCAAACCAAGCATTAGAATTGGGGAAGAAAAGGGATTTAAAGGGGGTACTCCTGTAGAATAAAATGCTTTCCAATCAACTGATGCCAGAAAGTTAAATAGATTTGTAAATTACTTCTATTTAAAAATATTAACCCTTCTAGTACTTATCAACTACTGTAAATACTGCAGAGGAAGTTGTGTAGTTCTTTCCAGTCTGAGCACAGTCACCTCTGTCTGTGTCAGGAGCTGTCCAGAGCAGGAGAAAATCCCCATAGCAAACCTCTCCTGCTCTGGACAGTTCCTGACACGGACAGAGGTGTCAGCAGAGAGCACTGTGGTCAGACTGGAAAGAAGTACACAACTGCCTCTGGAGCATAAAGCAGCTGATAAGTACTGGAAGGATTAAGATTTTGAAATAGAAGTAATTGACAAATCTGTATAACTTTCTGGAACCAGTTGTTTTGTAAACATTTTATTTCCCTCGAGCAGAGTACCCCTTTAAGTGACTTTGAACATGTAATGGTTGTTGGTGCCAGACAGGCTGGTCGGAGTATTTTAAAAAACTGCTGATCTACTCGGGCTTTCACCCACAGGTATCTCTAGGGTTTACAAAGAATGGTCTGAAAATTAAAAAATATCCAGTGAGCCGCAGTTGTGTGGACCAAATGCCTTGATGTCAGAGGAGAATGGGCATACTGGTTCCAGATGACAGGCAACAGTAACTAAAATAACTACTGGTTACAACCAAGGTCTGCAGATTACCATCTCTGACCGCACAATACAACCAACCTTGAAGCAGATGGGCTACAGCAGCAGAAGATGGGCTACAGCAGCAGAAGACCACACCGGGTGCCAATCCTATCAGCTGAGAACAGGGAACTGAGGCTACAATTCACACGGGCACCAAAAGTGAACAATGAAAGACTGAAAGAACGTTTTTATTTTGAACTTATTTTTTCCCAACCAGTGTGCCTCCAGCTGTTGCAAAACTACAACTCCCAGCATGCCCGGACAGCCGTTGGCTGTCCGGACATGCTGGAAGTTGTAGTTTTGCAACAGCTGGAGGCACGCTGGTTGGCAAACACTGTTATAGCTGAATATTGCCAGATGCTGCGGAGAAAAAATTGTACCCAGTCCAGACAATGCTCATTGGGATTTATGCAGTCGCTGCTGATGTATTGAGTTCACAGATCATTGCCTGCAGTGAATACAATTCTATCCTCTTGTCAGCTGAGAATAGAATTAGATACGTATGGAGATTGCTGGCTCTGAATGTAGCTATAAAAATTATATAAGAAAGCTATAGAACAGTGTTTTACAACCAGTATGCCTCCAGCTGTTCCAAAACTACAACTCCCAGCATGCCAGGACAGCCAACGGCTGTCCTGGCATGCTGGGAGTTGTAGTTTTGCAACAGCTGGAGGCACACTGGTTTCAAAACACTAACTATAGAGGTTTACATCAGGGGTTCTCAAACGGTGGTACGCGTACCCCTAAGGGTACAACACCGGTTGTGCAAGGGTATGCAATGCGCTGACAAATACCGGCCATGCATTGGTTAGTACTTGTCAGCGCATTGCGGGGAATGGCCGTGGCAGCTCTCAGTAAAGTATCGTGGCCGCAGCTTCCTACTTTATGGGAGCTGTGTGGTTGCTGGGGAGACGTGTGACGTCCTCTGACGTCGCGCGGAGGTGCCGCACAGCGCAGAAGAACGTCACCCTTCTGTGCGGCGCCGAATGGGACTCTGGGAGCGGTACCTGAACAAGCTGGGTAATGTGCGGATCAGAGGGAGGGGGGAATTATGGCACAGGGGGATTAAGATGGGGGGGGGGATAATGAATATCCCCCCTCCATTTTTATCCCCTTGTGTCATCATCCGCCCCTCCCTCTGAATCCCCTTTGCCATATTGGATAATAATAGCAGAAAGGGGATAAAGTTGGTTTAAGGATTAAGTATTGCATTAGTATAAAGGTAAGCACACGCCTTTTGTCCGGAGTACCCCTCGCACATAAGTTCCGCGCGAATTTACGCGCAAGGGGTACCTGCAGACATACTTTCAGCCTTTGGGGTTGAGCACCACTGGTTTACATGATCATTTACCTGTGGTAAGATATTAAGATATAGTACGGGAAGTGCTGAACAGATTGATACTGTGTACAATTTAGTTGGAGATTCTGTACAACCTGCAATAATTGTTTAAATGCCACTGTTGGCTGAAGAGTCCAGTGGGCGGGGTCAAGTACTATTTCACAGTGTGCAAAGAACCATCATTGAGTCGGACCGCCCACTGGACTCCTTAGTCCAGCCCAGAGTTACAAAAAAAAAAAAGTCATCAGAAAATTACCTATTGTTTAAATCAGGTTTTTATGTTTTAAGCAGAGACATTTTTTTTTCTCTCTATTGGAATTCAAAGTTTTTAAGCATTTTTGGCTACGTTTTATTTTTCTTCTTCTAATTTATCATTTTACTATCTATATTTTATTATAATCCAGAAATCTTGCAGTTTCCATTCTGGCCACTAGGCCTGAAACTAAGCTGAGTCTTCTGGTTCTGTACAGATTATTTCCCAGTAATGCCTTTCTGCTAGAGATGAGCGAACTTACAGTAAATTCGATTCGTCACGAACTTCTCGGCTCGGCAGTTGATGACTTTTCCTGCGTAAATTAGTTCAGCCTTCGGGTGCTCCGGTGGGCTGGAAAAGGTGGATACATTCCTAGGAAAGAGTCTCCTAGGACTGTATCCACCTTTTCCAGCCCACAGAACACCTGAAAGCTGAACTAATTTATGCAGGATAAATCATCAACTGCCGAGCCGAGAAGTTCGGGACGAATCGAATTTACTGTAAGTTCACTCATCTCTACTTTCTTCTAAGCGCAAAAAAGGAGTGAAAGGTGACATAGTATATCAATAACACTGGATCTACCACCATTCACAGCAATGGTCAGCAAATCCCTGTAGATTGACCTCTGAAAAGGTAACAAAGAATGCCCAGTAACAGCTCCCATTCATCTGAATGGGACAGCTCCTGTACATCGTTGCCATGGGTCCTGATGTAAAGCATAACTCTAATGTTGTTGAAAACAGCTCCGGCAAGATGGCAGCCCCCCTATAAAAATGCACACAAAAAATCTCAGAAAACAAAAACAGATAATAAAAAAAAGTACATGTCTCGACATCTGGATTTGATCAGGAAAAAATCTAGGTGATACATATCCTTACAAATAATCTCAATCATTAGGATCACACAGCACAATTTCCGAAATATTTTCAGAATAATCCATAACAACAGAGACCCATTATTTTTCATTCTTTCGGCAGAATCCGCTCGGAAATACGTTGCGGTTAGAGTTGAGCGAACTTACAGTAAATTGGCTCGTAGCGAACCTCGCAGCTCGGCTGTTGTTTACTTTAGTCTGCGTAAATTAGTTCAGCTTTCCAAGGACTCTGGTTGCCTGGAAAAGTCCGGGATGAGAGTCTTAGGTCTCCTAGGTCTGTATCCACCTTTTCCAGGCAACTGGAGCCCTTGGAAAGCTGAACTAATTTATGCAGACTAAAGTAATCAACAGCCGAGCTGCGATCTTCGCTACGAGACCTTTTACTGTAAGTTCGTTCAACTCTAATTGCCGTCTATGGAGACGGCTCATTTTCCAGCTGTCGGACATTCCGCTAAAATTCCACGGTGTGAACATAGCCTTAGGAGTACAGGAGTATAAATGGTTAAACTGATGAAAGAATAATGAAAATTCCAGCAGCAATAAGAACACACAAAAATTACACTTTGAGCGTAGAAAGGTTACAAGAAACCGAGGAATAAAGCAGATATCAATCAATGTTCCCATTAGAGAGCGTCTGGGGTGAGGGTCGGCTGCAAGAATCATAATGGAGTTCTACTGGTTTCAGCCTATCCCTCCATTTCACGGCAGACATTCCAGCGTGACATTAAAGGAGTCGTCGCTTGTGATAAAAGACGAAGATCAATACCTTAAAAAGCAAATACAATTTTATAGATCTCATGGTGAACTTCCTTCTACATTTCTGCAGATTACAAAGAGACTATTTCTATCGGTCATGCCCCAGACATGTATGGGGTGCTGGGATATTTGTGGTTTAAAGGGGTATTCCAGGAAAAAACTTTTTTTTTTAAATATATATATATATATATATATATATATATATATCTATCAACTGGCTCCAGAAAGTTAAACAGATTTGTAAATTACTTCTATTAAAAAAATCTTAATCCTTTCAATAATTATCAGATGCTGAAGTTGAGTTGTTCTTTTCTGTCTGGTAACAGTGCTCTCTGCTGACATCTCTGCTTGTCTCGGGAACTGCACAGAGCAGAAGAGGTTTGCTATGGGGATTTGCTTCTACTCTGGACAGTTCCCAAGACAGGTGTCATCAGAGAGCACTTAGACAGAAAAGAACAACCTTAACTTCAGAAGCTCATACGTACTGAAAGGATTAAGATTTTTTAATAGAAGTAATTTACAAATCTGTTTAACTTTCTGGAGCCAGTTGATATTTAAAAAAAAGTTTTTTCCTGTATAACCCCTTTAACCCCTTAAGGACTCAGGGTTTTTCCGTTTTTGCACTTTCGTTTTTTCCTCCTTACCTTTTAAAAATCATAACCCTTTCAATTCTCCACGTACAGGGCGGTATGAGGGCTCATTTTTTGCGCCGTGATCTGAAGTTTTTAACGGTATGATTTTTGTTTTGATCTGACTTTTTGATCACTTTTTATTCATTTTTTAATGGTATAAAAAGTGACCAAAATACGTTATTTTGGACTTTGGAATTTTTTTGCGCGTACACCATTGACCGTGTGGTTTAATTAATGATATATTTTTATAGTTCGGACATTTACGCACGCGGCGATACCACATACGTTTATTTATTTTTTTATATACACTGTTTTATTTTTTTTATGAGAAAAGGGGGGGGATTCAAGCTTTTATTAGGGAAGGGGTTAAATGACCTTTATTAACACTTTTTTTTAACTTTTTTTTTGCAGTGTTATAGGTCCCATAGGTCAACCACGGTTTTAGGTCCGGTTGTAAAAGCGCATACGGCGCAAAAATGAGCCGACCGGACCGAACGTTTCACTCCGGTCGGCTCATTGAAATGAATGGCATACGGGAGCGCATACGGTCACATACGGGAGCGCGAGCTTTTAGCTCCCCCCTGCCGTATGCGCTCCCGTATGGGGGAAAACGTAGTGTGAACCCAGCCTAACACTGCACACACTGATCTCCTATGCTGATCACTGTCGTGTATTAACACGCCTGTGATCAGTGTTATCGGCGCTTGACCTCTCCTGCCTGGATCTCAGCAGCCATTCGTCGATCGGACACCGAGGAGGCAGGTAAGGGCCCCCCCGGTGTCCTGTAAGCTGTTCGGGACGCCGCAATTTCACCGCGGCGGTCCCGAACAGCCCGACTGACTAGCCGAGATACTTTCACTTTCGCTTTAGAAGCTGACCGCCGCTTCTAAAGGGTTAATACCGCACATTGCCGTGATCGGCGATGTGTGGTATTAGCCGCGGGTCCCGGCCGTTGATGAGCACCGGGACCAACGCGATGTGATGCGACCCCGCTTCATATCGCGGGAGCCGGTGCAGGGCGTAAATATACTTAATGAATATAATGAAAAAAGTGCGCGCCGGACTACTCCTTTAAGGACTCAGCCCATTTGGACCTTAAGGACTAAGACAATTTTATTTTTACGTTTTCGTTTTTTCCTCCTCGACTTCAAAAAATCATAACTCTTTTATATTTTCATCCACAGACTAGTATGATGGCTTGTTTTTTGTGCGACCAGTTGTCCGTTGTAATGCCATCACTCACTTTACCATAAAATGTATGGCGCAACGAAAATAATACTATTTGTGTGGGGAAATTAAAAAGAAAACCGCAATTTTGCAAATTTTGGAAGGTTTTGTTTTCACGCCGTACAATTTATGGTAAGAATGACGTGTGTTTTTTATTCTCTGGGTCAATACAATTAAAATGATATCCATGATTATACACTTTTTTTTATGACTTTTGCGCTTAAAAAAATTGCTAACTTTTGAACCAAATTAGTACGTTTAAAATCCCCCTATTTTGAAGACCTATAACTTTTTCATTTTTCCGTATAAGCGGTAGTATGAGGGCTCATTTTTTGCACCGTGATCTGTGCTTTTTATTAATACCATATTTGCTTATACAAAACTTTTATAACATTTTTTATTAATTGTTTTGGGAATAAAATGTTATAAAAAAGCAGCTATTTTGTCCTTTTTTTTTTCTCACGTTCATGCCGTTCACCGTACGGGATCATTTACATTTTCTTTTAATAGTTCGGATATTTACGCATGTGGTGATACCCAATATGTATATAAAATAATTTTTTTACACTTTTTGGAGGTAAAATAGGGAAAATGGGACAATTTCCGTTTTTATTGGGGGAGGTGGTTTTTCAAATGTTTTTTACTTTATTTTTTTACTTTTATTTTTACACCCTTATAGTCCCCATAGGGGACTATTTATAGCAACCATTCGATTGCTAATGCTGTTCAGTGCTATGTATAGGACACAGCACTGATCAGGGTTATCGGTGATCTTCTGCTCTGGTCTGCGGGAAGGCAGATCAGAGCAGAAGACGCCGGGAAGGCAGCGGAGGCAGGTGAGGGGACCTCCGTCTGCCGTGCAGGATGATCGGATCGCCGCGGCAGCGCTGCGGGCGATCCGATCATCCTGTGAAGTGACCGCGATGCTGCAGATGCTGTGATCTGTATTGATCACGGCATCTGAGGAGTTAATGCCGGACATCCGCGGGATCGCAGGTGTCCGCCATCACCGGCGGGTCCCTGGCTGCGATCCACAGCCGGGACCTGCTGCACATGATGTCGGCATCGCTCCGATGCCCGCGGTTATGCTCAGGACGTAAATGTACCACATCACCAGGACGTACATTTACGTCCTGCGTCGTTAAAGGGGTACTCCGGCCCTGAGACATCTTATCCCCTATCCAAAGGTAGTGTAGTGTACTGTGCTTGTTTGCACAGTTGCTCAAAAGTTACCTAAAAGATGCACAAGACTTGATACATTTTTAGAAATGATAGAAACCAGTGAGCTACAGAGATTGGTTTAAGTTTTATGCTCTGGCATCTGACACTTTTGTACGTGTCCTATTAGGCGGTGTAGGTTTGTGCAAAGAAACAAAAAACAAAAAAAAAACTTCTAAATTTAATTAGCGAAAATAATAAATACGGCACCAGTGCAAAAAGTGGGGCATGGTTCACCAAACAGTAGACAACTTTGAAAGATGTTCTAACGAAAATTGCGCAAAAAATGCAATTACGCAAAATTTGCTAGGACATTTAGAACATTAAAGTGGTGTAAAGCCAATGATAAATGTCCCTC